>NC_068560.1:32417500-32570000 GCF_022201045.2 Citrus sinensis | reverse complement strand
TCAAACACTTGTATTCAATGGATTAATGCGAAGTTATTGAATTTTGAAGAAAGCTAAATATATTATAGTTACCCGGTATAAAGAAGTAAAATTATAAGAAAAATGCATTTATATGCGAGCGTTGCATGTGTTGCGTGTACTTAACATCGGATAATTGGAATAATAACACATGTTAATTTTAGTATAATATCAACGAGGGTGGTTAGGACATTAAACAACTAACCTAACCATTTTAATGCGTTAGGATTAGGCTTTTTGTATTTAAAGTTGACTGGGCTTTATCCGACTCCCAACACCAGAAGTAAATTACATTACCCATCTATCTCCTATAATTTTAACACATAACTTTTTGATAAGACATAATGCATATATATATTATTTTCTTAGGTGGCGTTTGTTTTTTAACTTAATGACTTAAAGTGACTTAACTTAATTAATTAAGTTAATTAGAGGTGTTTATTTTTATAATTTAATGAGACTTTTTAGATAATTTTGACTTAATAAAATAAGTCAATTTTTTTTGACTTTTTACTTAATGGAGAAATTTGAATTAAGTCAATTACTTACTAATATAAAAAATATACATGTTTTATAATTTATTTTTCATGTCTATCCCAAAACTCACCCATAGACATTTGCCCCACATAAAAATATCCTTGTTTTTTATTTCTTATATTACATACGATAAAATTTGAAATTTATGGTATTTTATATATTAAAATTCTAAAATAATTATGTATTCACTTGGATATAATTTTACTTATAAATGTTAAAATATTGTGGTATTTAATATATTATTTATTTGACATTCAAATTTAATAAGGATACAAATGTAAAAGTACATATTTTCAGTTTTTTCAGTTGAAAAAAAACAAACAACTTAATACTTATTTTTTGAGATTCAGATGAAAAAATAAACATATTATTCAGATTCAGACATTCAGATCTATTCATAATTCAGACTAATTCAGGTCTATTCAGATTTCAGACAAAAAAAACAAACGCCACCTTAGTGTGGGCACCTTCATTATATATTACTTTTTTAGTTCAGGCGCTTTATTTATTTATTTTTTCATGCGAATACATTTTAAAATCAAAGATTAAAAAAAATTAAGTTTTAATTATTTCAAACCGCCGCACAATTTAAAAATATATCCGTATTAAGAAAAATGTGGGCATTCGCACCTGTTATATATACACATATAACAAATATTTTGGGATAACAACAAAAAGGTCTTTTAGTAAAATTATAAGGACATAATTTACAATTTTCTGTCTTCATATGGATACTTATCATTTTGGTTCCTTTAGAATTCATTTGATTGCTTTTTTTTTTTGGGAATCATTCATTTGACTATTATTTCTTTTAGAGTTTGAAACAAATGCGTTTTTGCATATGATTTCAGAATAATAGTTAAATTATCGATTTTATTAATGAATGCGTAATGGAATATGCACTCGCATGAAAACTGTTAGACAAACTATATTTGTTTATGTAATTTTACTAAAATTCAGGAATCCAAATGTTATCACCCCAAATAAATTATGTCTATTATTCTAAGAATATTTTTAATTAAATTTTTTTAATGTTAGTTTTTAGATGTTTAATTCTAAGGCTATTGAGTCCTCGTAATCTTCTCGTACTGTTTGGAACTGTGCCTAGTAATTGTAGGCTAAATTTGTGTCGAACACGATTACTTTGCGATAAGATGATGACGTTTACAGACTTCATATTTGCCTCCACCATCCTGAGGCCCTGGCCATCGAACCGTTCGCAGTATATTGTAACGCAACTGACAAGTCGGTTTCGCTAAATTTATGTTAAATAAATGGTTTTTTTTTTTAAGGTAAAGAAAAAAAAGAAAAAAAAAATGTAATTAAGAAAATGGCTCGTACAGACGCAAAAACCCACCACCATTCATAGGGTCAGTATATGTCACATACGCACACCGTTTATAAGTTGTAACGATCCAATAGAACCCACGCCATATAATAAAACAACACCAAGGCAAGGTATTCTAGAAAACTACAAAAATAAAAATAAAATTCAACACTCTCTCATAAAACAATTAAGGAAATATAAATAAAGAAAATTAAAAAAAAAAAGAAGAAAAACGATTAAGGGATTTCTCAATTTTCTTAGAAGAAGAGGCTGTTCTTCATACGTTTCATTCCTCAGTATCCGAAACTAACAGAAATTACGCCTTTCTCTATGTTTCCTCATCGCACCAACACAAAATAAAAAATGAAAACAAAACCCTAATTTCTCAACAAAACTCAAACCCTAATTCACATTCTTGTACTTTGTCTCGCTCTCCTTTCTATTTGTACTCAAACTCGTAATCCTTTTCTCTTGCGAGAAAACGCCATTGTTTTGGATTGAGGGGGGGAAAAAAAGGAAAATATTATACTGAGCGGTTATAAAACGGTTACGTTTTTGGTTTAGTCAGGCAACAACAATCAATCATTCATAGCAGGTTAGGGTTAGTTCCTTCTCACGCACCATCGATCAAAATTTCCCTTTTTTTTCATTTTTTTTTTATATTTCCGCTGTTCGAACCCTAAGCGCTGAAATTTACATACAGCGGTATTTTCTATTTAATGCTGTCTAATGTTGTAGGCTTTCTATTTCTGCGCATTATATTGGTGCTCTCAGACTTTGATTTTTCTAGGGTTTTTTCCCCTCTAATTTAGGGAGATGAATTTTAGGTGAAGAATCGTGAGTCCTTTTAATCACTGTTGCAATCCTAAAGGGTGAATTTGTTGTAATTTTTCGAAAGGACTGGCGGTTTAAAATAGATGAGGGTCTGTTGAGTGTGTGTTGTTGTGGTGGTGGTTGATGTTGTTGGCGGCGGCGGCGGTGTCTGCAAATCCATCTTTTGAATAAAGATGGAGACGTAGAGAGGGACAGATTTGTGGTTCAATTCCATTGTAGTTTGTATATGAACTCTCATGCCTGCTTAGGTTGTCGTTGCCTTTGTTTTACACCTGGTTTAGGATTTGTTACGAAATTTCTCTTGATTGATAGGAAGTGGGTAGCATTCCTTTATTAATATAATCGTTCAATTTGCACCCCACGGAAGTATTGAGACATTTATACTGAGCCTGCCGCAGGTGTGATTGGTGACTGACTTGATTGGTCGCGTGGCCAATTGGTGGTGCTTGTGAAGCAAGGTTGGCTTTTTGTGAGAAACAATAAAGATTAGAATTGAGGTTAGAACCTAGCAAATATCTTACAGAAGAGTAATATTTTTTTGGGGGAGGGGGTGAAGAAGGTGATAAAAGTGTATTTTTTTTCTATATCTGATGGTGTTCAGTGCTCGTAATGGAAAAAAGTGAACCCACATTAGTTCCACAATGGTTGAGAAATGCCGGAAGTGTTACTGGAGGTGGTGGTTCCACCAACCACTTTTCCTCATCTTCACACTCAGGTACTCTCAATTTGCCTAGTTTTAAACTATAGTTATTTGTTTGATTTATCTGTTATATGTGTTTCCTTCTGGTCTTTTTGTCCGCATATCTATTGGTTAAAATTCTGTGGTTGCTGAAGTGGATTTTTTTAATTTTTTTTTTTTTTTTTTGGGAAATATAGATGTTCCTTCATCAGTCCATCACACAAGAACTAGAAATTCTAAGAGTGGAAGTGATTTTGATGCCCCTCGTTCAGCTTTTTTAGACAGGAGTTCGTCTTCAAATTCACGGAGAAGTTCTAGTAATGGTTCTGCAAAGCATGCATATAGTAGTTTTAATAGAAATCATCGTGATAAGGACCGTGAGAGGGATAAAGAGAGGTCGAGCTATGGGGACTTGTGGGATCGTGACTCTTCTGATCCTTTGGGAAGCATCTTAAGCAGTAGGATGGAGAAGGACTTGCGTCGTTCTCATTCAATGGTCTCAAGGAAACAGAATGAGCTGTTGCCCCGAAGAGTCGCAGTGGATTCCAAGATCAACAGCAATAGCAACCACATTAATGGGAATGATGATGTTACTGGGGGTAGCACTGGAAGTAGCATCAAGAAGGTTGTATTTGAGAAGGATTTTCCCTCTCTTGGATCTGAAGAGAAGCAAGGAGTGCCTGATATAGGACGGGTTTCATCTCCTGGGCTGAGCTCAGCTGTTCAGAGCCTGCCTGTTGGTAATTCAACTTTGATTGGGGGGGAGGGGTGGACATCAGCCCTTGCAGAGGTGCCCCCTATAATTGGAAACAGCAGTTCAGGTTCACTGTCTGCTCAAACTGGTTCAGGTACTACATTGTCTGGGCCACCAAGTGTGATGGCTGGTCTTAATATGGCTGAAGCGCTGGCACAAGCTCCGTCCCGAGCTCGCACAGCACCTCAGGTAATTGAGTTATATTATTTCTATTTTTAATTGAGTTTGTTACTTCTACTGTTTTCGATTATTAAAATAGTAACCATATATGGTCTAACAAGGCAACTTTCTGTTATCTTTTAGTTATCTGTGAAGACACAAAGACTCGATGAATTGACTATTAAGAAGTCGAAGCAATTAATTCCAGTGACGCCTTCGATGCCTAAGAGTTCGGTAAGCTCTGCTTTAATGCGTGTATGTTATCTGGAATTCTATGCTTAGTATTTTTTCATTTTATGGTATGTCCCATTCATTCAATACAATATATCAAATTACTCCCTTTTGCTGGAAAGAAAAATATTCTCTTCTCTTCTCATTTAGACAAAAGTATTATTTTTATTAGAGTGTCTGTCTCTAGATCTTTGTATAGTTAACATATAACCTGCTTTACTCGTGCTGGATTCTGTTTGTTATTTGTCCTTATGTGGATGTTTTCTTTCGCTAATGGACCTTTACATGTGGAGCCTGTTCTCCTTTATTAGTTGTCATTTTTTTTTTCAATTTTCTTTTATTTTTTCTCCCTTGGGTTGACTGAGAAACATATCCTGCACAAAAGTGGGCTTTTGGCAGCAAGGTTTGCAAACTATGTTTAGGTTTGTGGATATCTTTTACCTCCCCTCTTCTCTTCTCTCACTTGTGTGCACTCTAGGTAGGAACATATTGTGTTACATTATAGGTGATGTGTCTGTAGATGATATTGATCATGAGGAGTGTGGAAAAAGTGTGATAATGTATCGTGCAATATCTAGACATGCTGATAATGAGACTAGGAACTTTGCTATTTCTTACATTGTACCTGTCATTCCATTATTTCCTTCCTACTAGTATTATTTTTGTCTCTATATGTCAAATTTTCATATGGAGCATTTTGATACGTGCAATACATTGATAGAATCAGGTGTCAGAAGCAAACTGTGAAAAAAAAAAATTACCTACTTTTCTCCTTTTGGGGAAATGTTTAGAAAGGGTCGTCATTTGCTTCTGGACAGTTGGTGCTTTAGAACCGTAATAAGTCTGAGAGTTTCAAATTTATCAATGCAACTCTGTTTCCTTTTTGCATGCTTACTCAAAAATGTTAGTTTGAAAATCTTTCTTTACCTTGTGAAGTGACCTGAAAGAAAAAAATGGAGTTGATAAAAAACGTTTGTTTCAATAACTTTGCATCATTTTTAATTTCTCTTTTTGTATAAAATTTGAACAAGTATGTTGAGTTCTAGGTTATCGTAACCTAATTTTCCTTTCAGGTTCTCAATTTTTCTGACAAATCTAAGCCGAAAACGGCTGTTAGGATCAGCGACATGAGTATGGCTGTAAAGAATGGGCAACAGCAGCCCGCTCCATTGCACCATGCTAATCAATCTCTTCATGTTGGAAATGTCAAGACTGATGTGCCAAAGACATCTCATGGGAAGCTTTTGGTTCTCAAACCAGCTTGGGAAAATGGTGTATCCCATTCTCCAAAGGATGGAGCTAGTCCAACAAATAATGCCAACAGCCGAGCAACAACTAGCCAGAGTACTGCTGTTCCATCAGTTGCTTCTGCTACTCCAAGGAGTCCAAACAACCCCAAACTTCCTTCTGGGGAGCGCAAGGCCACTGCGTTGAATCCAATATCAGGATTCAGTGCGGAAAGACGACCTTCCTTGTCTCAAACTCAGAGCCGGAATGATTTTTTCAATCTCCTAAAGAAGAAAACCTCAATGAATACTTCTGGTCTCCCAGCGGATTCAGGCACTGACATACCATCTCCTGCTGGGGAGAAACATGGTGAAGTCACTAAGGATGTAATCAGTGCTCCTTTGAGTCCTCATGTGATTGAGAATGGCGCCCAGGTGACCATCAATGGTGGTACTCACAAAGAGACTCAGAGATTTTCTGGTGCTGGTGAGAAGACCATGAGCCGCTATGCAGCGGTAGATCCAGATGAGGAGGCTGCATTCCTTCGTTCTCTTGGCTGGGAGGAAAACTCCGGTGAGGATGAAGGACTTACGGAGGAGGAGATCAAGGCTTTCTATCAGGAGGTAAATAAGTTTTGCCTTTTTGTATTTCAGCTCTGATTGAGTTGTCCTTATATTTGTATCTACTTTACCAATGTGTCTACAATTTATCTTCTTCAGTTATTGCTTTTATTTGGACTGTAGTTAGTTTGAACACTGTAAAATGGAATTTCACTTATTTTGTTGGAGTTTATTTTGCAGTTTGAGAAGCGAGGCATGCAGCTGAAGCTGCCTCAATTTCATGCAACGAGTGTTGTTGGAGCTTCCTCTGAATTGAGCTCATCTGACTCTGGATCCGAGGCTTGATTAACTCTAGTTCCATTACATAGTAGATCAACAAATTACAATTTTTGGTGGCAGGTGGTTAGTTTCTTTTTGAATATTTTTCTCTTTTGTTTTTGGAGAAAGCTGAGGAGTTGGGTAGAAAGCAGGTGGCTGGGCTTTGGGTGGGAGAATGAATTTTGGAAATAGTGCAATAAGTTTCAGGTGCTCCAATCCTGCCTACGTTTAGAAACAGGGGAATTTTAGGCTTCAAGGTTGTTGGCTGGGAGAGGCTGGATGGGGGGCTGTTTTGTCTTGCATTGGAAGATGCTTAGTGTGTTGCATCTTTTGGGTATTTGGTCCTTTGCTTCCTTTTCCTTTCCAGGAGGTCAATTCTACAAGAAAAAGAAAAAAAATTATATATATATATGATGATGTTTTTTTTGGTCAATTTTACGGGGAAAAAAAAGGAAATCAAAATTTTTATTTTTTTAGCCCTTGTTACATTATTGAGGTTTCTCTTTCTCTTTTTCTTTTTCTTTCTATTTTTTAACCTTTTTTGGTAGATCATGTTGATATTCAATGGCACTAATTACGCATGAACAACAAGGAAATAGAAGTATGAAAATTCAGTTTATGAACTAAATATATTGATGTGGTGCTGCCATGAAGATTTTCTATGTTTCTTTTATAACTATGTGATGAACGTGTTGAAAAGCAAATCACTTGGTTTTGAGTTGCTCCCCAATCCATGGAAGACAATTTCAAATTAAATTTTGAATATGTGATCGAAACTAAGAAATGTAATGCAAATTAATTGTCAATGGTTGTGTGTTAACGTCGTGAATCATAATGTCATTTTGCACTTGAGACTTTATTTTGGAAACGGGTGAAATCATTACTATTATCCTGGTTTATTTTTATCAAATATGATTCGAGTTTTAAAAGCATACTCTGGAATCCGTATTTTTATCAAACGATGTGTCTCGTCTGTTTCTAAAAACTTGCACTAGGGTTGGCAACGTGAGTTGGGCCTGAATATGCACTAAAAAATTCGAAGTTCACACAGATTGGGTTTGGATAAAGATCTAGGAGAAATATTCGGACTTTTTAATTTATAAATAAAAAATAAATTAAATTTAAATAAAAAAGAAAAAATCTAAAATATTAAATTAATATTTTTCATATTAGTATATGCCTTTTATAAGGTTGTGTTACTAATATTTTGGGTATTAAATTATTATTATATTATGTATTGAATAATTATATCTAATTTAAATATTCTTTTAATTTGTTAAAAAAATATTTTATATTTAATGAAAAAGTCCAGGCCCGACCAAAGTTCAGCCCGTCCAAACTTCGATAGGACTGTTGAAAGGCCTGAGCTTATAAATAATATGGGCTTGGGAGCCAGACCCAAACCCATATTTTGCCGACTGTAATTTGCACTACTTAAATAATAAGAGCGACATGTCGTCCACGTACAAGCAGCTTGTCGTCGATCATGTTATCAGCTCATCAAATAAACGACGTTGCAGCTAATCCGTATAATACTTGTACAATTTACTAGGAAGGCGATCGCATGTTGTTGTATGTTAGCATAAAATGCATCAACAATTGAATTGCATCAAACAAATTGTCATAACTCAAACTTAACTCCGTCAATTACTGGATCTTTGCCGCCCGCGCATCGCATCATCAGGGCCGTTGACGAACCTGTGCTTGTGTGAAATTGTGCCGCGTACGCAGGGTAAAGAGACTGCTTTAAATAGACCACACCACGGGCACAGTTGTGACTCTTAAGGCTAGTGCTAAATGCTAATGGTAGCCAGCAGCTAGGCCGATTGGAGAAACAGGTTTGTAAATATTGGTAGGCCCGCTGGAGTCTGGACGTCGGTATTAATGTGGCATTGATCTTCTCTAGTGCCACATATGCATCAACCATTGCATCAAAGAGACTGTAATACTCCAAATTCCCGTCCAAAATAGGCTGCTTCGCGTTGAATTTTGCATAGTCTAAGGAAATGGGACTTGCGTCTGAAAACATAAGCAAAGGTACAGGTTTACCATTAGTGGTGCATTTGTCCGGGACAAAAATCCCACAACATCATGCGTCGCTGGAAATGTTTCATACATTCACTGGAGAAAATTCGAACTGATGGAGGGTAAGAATTTGCGAGGATTTCTGTTGAAACAAGTGTTGTCACCCTGGTGCCTACCAGGCAAACTGCATGAATTGCTTTGTTCATATAAACATATTTTGCATCTGGCCCTGGGATCACCTCGCTATCCAACGTGATCCGGCCAAACGAAACGTTGCTCATTTAGGGGACTATGTTCATTTTAACCAACTCGTTAGCTGCATGCTGACTGCGTGCCACGTTTTTACGATCTTGATTTCTGACTCCCAATGATAGTAGGAGATTTGAACGTTGTAATGCTTCAAGAACTTTGCGATTTGGCTCATAGAGTCTGATAAATTCAATTCCACACCTCTGGTAAAGAGAAATCACATATTTCGGAGATGGGAGATTATTTCCATTCCTTCCATAATTGACACCCAGGACCATGACTTCAGGATTTTCGATTACAAACATAAGCCTAAGACACGTGCAGTAAATCAATGAGAACATTAATTTCTAACCTCTGTTGTTTGTGGGCTGAAAGAAGGAAAATTACCGGAGCAAAGAAATAGTTGATGGCTTGTTAATAGTACAATGATAGCCAGAAATGTCTTTCAGTTGCTCACAGACCCTCTCATTTCTGCTTTGATCTTTACCTCCTGAACATATGCTGAAATAGAACTGAAGCTTGTGCCTGAAGTAGTAGGCAATTAACCGTCAACTAATTGTATAAGCTAGCGCCTAGCATTGTTGTCTATCTCTATTAATTATTATTTTTTTTTTTGGGGGGGGACAAGCTTCCTCTATTAATTTTAATTTCAGAACAACTTAGGAAAAATCATTATGCACGCCTACATTATCTCATATCTAGCCGGTAAGGATATCCATTTAATAAAGTGTATCTAAATTAAGTATAAACTTAAAGATATTTATTAAGTTCAGGGCTGAGAAGGAAAAGAAATAAAGTGGCTATCATTATTCGTGAGTCGTTGTTGTTATAACTAGGCAATGAGTTATATAATGGTTAAAAATGCACTAGCAGGAGCAGGCGGCTTTTTAGTTAACATATTAAGCATTTTCCTGAATTTATCGCTAGGGAAGAAAATATTTATTGTGTATTTAGTTTGTCATTCTGGTATTATTCATCACTCTTGAAAATGAAACGCTACCAACTGCTTCAGAAACAAATGATTTCTGAATGTAGTGGCTCTGTATTGCAGTTCAAACATAAAAGAACCATAAGCAAACATCATAGATCAATTAAATACTATATATTCTTTTATTACTTAGCAAAAGCAAAGATGTAACTTGCTTCATAAGTTACTTTTTCAAATTAGGCACCACGCTTACATTACAGCGGTATAAGTAAAAGAAAAATGCTTCTAGCATGGCCAAAATGGATAAATTGGCTGCATATTTGGATAGAAGAATCCGAAATTCTGCTCAACCCCAGCAGGCTTTTGATTCTCATTGAACATCTCAAATAAAAATGTATCAAAAGTTTGACCTGGCCTCCTCGGAGTCCCTTTTGCTCCCAAGACATGATCCATCAAGTTCTTATTATATTTTTGTGCATTTTCTATGCTTGTATAAGGCTCATTGCCAGCACTAGGCCATCCTGACTCTGATATGGCCAAAGTCACATTCGGTACATCAATCTTCTCCAGAGCTGAGTAATAAGCATCAACCATGGCATCAAATAGATTATAATACAAGTATGGCCCATCTCTAACTACAGGATCTTTCGATTGAAATAAGGCATAGTCTAAGGATATGTGAGATGGGTCTGATGCATAGGCAAAATATGGATACACATTGATCATGATTGGAAAACCCCGGTGCCATAAATTTTGTGCAATGTCTTTGAGAACCGCAGCTGCTTCATTTGTGAAAGCTCCGGCTGAAGGAGGGTAAGAAGAAGCAAGGGAAGTTCCTGCAAGAACAGTTGTTACCTTAATTTGTTTGGTTATGCCGTAATTGTTGAGTGAGTTCAATATGTTGTTAATTGCTTGGCCAACATATTGTGCATTTGTCCCCGGAATCACCTCGTTGCCTACTGTGATGTAGCCAATGTTAACATTGTCTACAAAAGGAACAACATGGGTTTTAACCCATTCATCAGATGCCTGTTGACTTGAGGCAATGCTTTGTATCTCTTCATTTTTTGTACCAAGAGATACAAGTTGTGGCCTGCCTCTCAAAGCCTCTAGCACTTCATGCCTCGGCTCAAAGAGCCTGACGAAGTTGATTTGACATCTTCCATAGAGATCTATAACTTGTTCTGGAGGTGGAAGATTGTCTCCATTTAGTCCATAATTAACACCGATAACATTGGCACCTGCATTTGTATCACAACTTTTGTTAGCCTTCATATACAAAGAATCTGTCATTACATGTTATGTATATTGTATCATTATTTACGACATGTGAACGTGTTGGATTTTACCTGTAAAAGCAAGGAGTTGAATTCTTATTACTAGTATGGCTGCTGCAACAAGCATTCCTCTAGCCCATATGGACTCCATTGCAAAACAACTAGCTTTAACACTATATATGCAAAGTAAATTGACAGGAAGAACAAGAGTGATTGGCATGTTCTTCCATTCGAATGAAGCCTTATATAGGCTGAGTAGCTGATAATTCAATGGCGTTGTCTCTGATTTGTCACTTAATTTCACTTCCAAATAAAGTTAAATTTTAGTGTAAGCATAATAGCAGAAAAAGTAACAAAGTCATTTGCTGAGACATTGCATTTAATGTAGAGTATTTGAAATTAGTAATGTGTTTAATTCAATTACAAATTGGAATTGAATAAATCAAATCTCATGTAATTTGGGTTATTTAAGTTGAATTTAAATATGCGACACGTGGATGATTCATTTAAATTAAATAAGGAAAGTGGGTGACAAATTAAAATTGAATTAGGAAAAGAACTATATGATAGACATACAAAGTCTTCAATGGTACTCTGCCTACTACAACAATAAAAAGAGAAGAGAACCATCTAATTGTTCTAATTATTACTCTATATTTCTGTCTATATGTATATATAAAAAAAATCAATTTTCTTTGTTGTTCTAAATTGCTGTTTTCAAAATTTTGTTGTTTTTTAGTTGCAATTTCTTTTTTTTTTTGATGAATTGGGGCTCTAAGAAGAGCTAGAGAACAACAGAACGGGGGTGAGAAACCCCGTAAGAGTCGTGCAATAACAGAGCCCTAACGCCCAAAGAGGGGGAAGGGTACACAGTAAGGCCTAGCGGAATAGAAAAAGCGAGGTTCGCCATATAATCTGCAGCAAAATTTGCTTATCTGTAGATGTGAGAGATGGAAACATGCCAATCCAATTTGAGATAATCTTTGATAGCCTGGACCAAGGGAGCATATTCATTGGTCATCACCGAAGGTCTAGCCACCAATTGAGTAACGCAAAGGCTATCCATTTCAACTTTCAATCTGCGGATACCAGAATTCCATGCAAGCTGGATCCCTTGATATACGCCCCAGAGCTCCGCGACAGTAACAGAGCAAGAACCAATCATCATCCCAAAGCCTGTTAGCCAATGTCCTAAGTGATCTCGAATCAAACCACCTGCAGTAGAATTCCCTTGAGACTTGTGAGCACCATCCGTATTCAGAGTACACCAGGGCCACTCAGGAGGATGCCAAGAGATCCACATGTGAGTCCTAATATTCTTAGAGAGCAACGGGTGGTTATGAAGCTTGTGAATCTCCTCAGCTCTTGTATGGACATCCACCAACAAAGCCAAAGGGTCCAACATCAATTTGTTAAAGAGAAACTGGTTTCGCCAATACCAGATCCTCCATATCGCAACGCCAAAAAAAACAGCCCAGTTCGAAACATTCCCTACCTTACTATTAACAGCCAGATTCGAGCAGAGCCAAAGATGAAGCTGAGAATTAAAGAAACGGTGACGTTTGCTTGTCGGAATAATGTTGAGCCAAAACTGCTTAACCAACCAACAATCACGTAGAGCATGGGTAATATCTTCACACACAGCCCCACAACGATCACAACAAGGAGAGATGGGTAAGTGCCGCCGAGCCAACTCCGCCTTAGTTTTCAAACTAGCGTGAAACACCTGCCACAAGAAGATTCTCATGCTTTGAGGGTCTTTCCACTTCCATACTAACTGCCAATCTCTATCTTCAGACTTTGGATCGTACTCAGAGAGAGCCAAATACGCCGAGCTTGTAGAAAAAGCTTCGTACTTTGAATGAGCCCAAAAGATAGTGTCCATGCCTTTCACGTGGGAAGGGGGGTGAAGAGCAGCTATTTGTAGAATAATATGGTTGGGAAGATATCGATCAAACCAAGGCCAACACCAAGCCCCATTTGCATCAACAATATCTGCCACCTTACAATCCAAAATGCCCACAGGTATAGTATTTGTTGCGTAGGCGATTAAGGGGACCGTATCAGTGATCCAAAGATCCCACAAAAAACGAGCAGATTGACCATCACCCAAACTCCAGCGCCTGCTTGCGAGAGCCTCACTCCAAACCTGCTCAAGAGACTTCCACAAGTGAGAACCATAGCGTGTTGGAAGGACGGGAGGCAAGTTGTAAGGATCCACTTTGTACTTCGAAATAAGGACCTGGACCCATAAATTATTCGGAGAGGAGATTATGCCCCAAGCTAGCTTCATGTGTAATGCCCGATTCATCATTGCCAAAGACTTGAAGCCAAGACCATTGCCAAAGACTTGAAGCCAAGACCGCCAGAAGCTTTAGGCTTGCACACATTCTTCCAACTAACCATGTTGAGCTTCTGCTGAGGAGAAGAATCGCTCCAAATAAACCTCCTGCAAGCTCTATCGATTTTCTCACAAACCCCACGAGGAAGGGAAACAGTCTGCATAACATAGATGGGAATTGCCTGGAGAACTGACTGAGCTAGAGTGATACGGCCAGCCAAGGACAAGTGATAGGCATTCCAACCCGACAGTCGCTTTTCCACCTTATCGATGATCCCCTGATACATATTGGTAGAAACCCTTGAATGATGAAGAGGGACCCCAAGGTATTTACCGAGGTCAGAAGTAACTGAGAAGCCAAGAAGACCCGAAATTGCAGAGACATCTCTGGCACCTATGTTCTTTGAAAAATAAAGCAGAGTTTTACTGGTATTAACTTTGGCATTAGAACAAGCACAAAATTCTGCTAACACTGTTGAAATAACTTTAGCTTGCTCAACTGTAGCCTCTGCAAGCAAAAGAAGATCATCAGCAAAAAAAAGATGAGATAAACATGTTCCATGGCGAGATAAACCGATCGGACGCCATTTTCCAGCACTAATAGCATTGTGAATCCCGTGACTGAGTCGTTCGATGCAAAGGACAAAGAGGTAAGGGGATAATGGGCAGCCTTGACGAATTCCTTGGGAAGGAGAAAATTCATCCGTAGCCTCCCCATTCCACAAGACCCTCATAGTAACCGAAGTGATGCAAATTAAAAATTAAATTGAGTCCCAAAAAATAAAAATCACCTATTTTTTAAGTGAAAACCAAAAAAGTACAATTTATTAGCATTCAATTTGTTTTTTCAATTTTACAGGTATAGAATCTGTGATCTGCTGGTTAAGTCAAATTAAGTTCAATTTCCTGCTTATCTATCAAGCATTAGTTGCCTTTTGTTCATTTCAATGTATGCAACTCAACTGAATTAAAAACATTTGTATCAATATAAGAAGCATGCATAGATTATATATACAATAACCAAACAATTTAGAAAGGTATGTTAATTTAAGTACTGGCGAATTCAGGGGCGGAGCTAGTACAAGGCTAGAGGGTGCTATGGCCCCTATAGAATTTTGAAAAATTTTAGGGCTTCTAAAGAAAATGTGAAAAATTAGTATAAAATATCTATACTGACCCCTGTAGAATTAGAATTTTACATATATAATAACATAAAAATTAAAATTTTAAATTTGGCCCCCATAACATTTTTTCCCTAGCTCTGCCCCTGGGCGAATTAATCATTTAGTTCCTATGTACTATGTATTCATTTTGGTTTTACCAAGTACAAACAAATAAGGTAGCGTTTACTTTTTAGATTGGATTGAGAATCCTGAGGAGTGTGAATCCTAGGATTGGGAGTGTGGAGTGGGAGTGTGGAGTGGGAGTGGGAGTAGGTTGTTTACTTACACTGGAATAGAAGCATGGATTAGAGATCAGAATCCAATTTATGTGTTTACTTTGTCTTAGATTTGGAGTAAATAGTTTCAAATTACAATTTTATCCTTATTTAAAGAATTATATTTTTTAATTACAAAACTAATAAAAAATATATTTAATGAATAATATTTATTTTATTATATTTGTAAATTTATTATAATTATTAATATTCTTAATTATGAACAATAAATTATTAATTTTAATACAAAATGAAACCTTATTTTATTTTATTTAATATAATTATATTAAATTTATTATTATATAAAATAATAATATAATATTATTTAGTACAAAATTAATATTTTCTTATAATAAACTATTTATTATTATTAATATTAAATAAATATAGTACTATTATTTTTAAAATAAATATAATAATATTATATTTATTAATTCTCTATTAATATAATAATATTATTTTAAAATAATTTTAACTTAGAATGAATGCAAATTATTATTTAGTTAAATATAATATTATTATTCAAATAAATATAATAATATTTATTTTATTTTATTAATTATAAAATATTAAATTAAATTAAATTAAATTAAAAAAAATAAAAGGATAAAAAAGGGAGAGGTGGGAGTGGATTCCCACTCCCACCTCCCCCAATGGGAGTCCCACTCCCACCTCCCCCAATGGGAGTCCCACTCCCACTCCCCACTCCAAAAATGGGTGGGGCCCACGGAGTGGGACTCCCACTCCCTTCTCATTTAGAGAAAGTAAACGCTGGAGTGGGAGGAATCCACACTTCTCACTCCCACTCCCACTCCCTTCTCATTTAGAGAAAGTAAACGCTGGAGTGGGAGGAATCCACACTCCTCACTCCCACTCCAGCAAGTTAAATGAATAATAGAGTCACTGCAGTTCATTAGATGAAAACGATAAGGTCAAGCCCATCATGTTGTCTTTCTTGTCGAATTGTTCCAGAATTGGCTATTTGGAATTAAAATTTTGTGAAATTGCAAAGCATATGGGCTCATTTCTACCTTGAAGGAGCTTGGACTTTACACCCAAACAGTTTTTGGAAAAGGGAAAAATAAAATAAAATAAAATCAGTCTCTTTAACGATCATCACATTCCATAGAAAGAGCTGCATGAGATTTACAAGGATGCTCAAGATTGTTTGTACAACACATTCATTTACAAAGGCAAATTGTTCCAATGTTTAAACAAGGAAAACGATTCTTGTACAAATTCATCAGTAATTCAAGCTCTAGGTCGCAATGGTATTGATATATCCATTCTCATTCCGAATGTGAAGTCCAATAAATCAGCCCACTGCAGGTGAAGAAACGAGTTAATGATAGTAATCAGCAGATAATGGAACAGTCAATAAGATAATCAGGATCAGATAGAATTCTTAAGAATGGAAATGGATCATGACGTCCATTTGTGCACATGCTTGTGAGTGGATTAGAGGTATGTGCATGCATGGTGTGAACATGCAAGTGGTATGGAGATGGCCGTCTCCATTAGAGCACAATTTCAACAGCCAATGGATCTACATAGCAGTTCCACGTTTATAAGACCTTTGGGACAGTTCTCCCAAACCCCCAAAATAAGAAAGTTCCATTGGCACGCAAAAGCTTTCACTCTCCAAGAATAAAAAGCATGTCCAGTAACCAAAAGATGAATCTTACTAGTACAAAAATGTAATATAATTGTAATTGAACAGAGTACTAATTACTAAAAACGAAAAACAAAAGAGGGAAGGGGGGAATAAAAGTATCAGAAATCTACAAAAGTGCCATTACAATTAAATTTTAGACGTATGAGATGGGATTAAATTTTAGACATATGAGATGCGTGAGAAGTGCACAATGTAACAACCTTAAATCCTAAAAGCTAATTTACCTGATCAACACAAACACACACTGCAAGACACCTGCAGTTCCAGTCCACGCTGATGGACCAGTTTTCACTAGTGAATCTTGTATCAACAGACCAACTGATGCCGCTAGAGAAACAAAGGATACAACATAAGCCAAGAAAAGCCAGAGCTTCAATCTGTTGAAATAAAGAGAAAGATTAGCAACCATCATCATTGACAGCAATCAGCAGGGGTTAGTATAAACTGAAATGAGTCAGTTTAGGCTAGACACCAAGCAATGCAACAAACACCTCAATGATGAGATCAATAAACTACAGTATTCAGATACGTGCTCTCCACGCTTGCAAATACAAATCTATGCAAAATAATGAATTTTGGCTGGCCAAAATTTGATTTGCAGGAGAAAAATCAAAGACATCATCATACCACTGAATAAATTTCAAAGCATCAAGCTGCTCAAGTAATTTCTTGATTTTTTCAAAGAACTCCAACGAGTGCCTCAAGAATCAATCTGGGATATGATAAGAGGATAGTCACCATAATGACAAGTGAAATCATTCTTCATTTCCCATTTTTCTATCATTTCCTACTATCTAAAAAGCTCAGGGAATTAATTCATCAGCCATCCTACTCTGTTTGAAGCATCAATGAATCCATGTTAAACTTTAACCATTCTCAATGTCATCACTTTTTGCCTCACTTATTTCCTGATTCTTTTTTACTTTTCTATTCATACTAGTGCAAAATAGGTAGATCATTGGCATCATTTATCAAAATCCCACCCAAAAATGAATCATAAAAAAAAAAAAAGGATATATAGCTATAAACACCAATCATCATGCTAGATCCTTCACTAATCAATGTCACCATATCACCCTCGATTTTACCACACGACCAATGATGTTGTATACAATTTGAGAAATCAGTTAATCAAGTTCTTTACACTTCATGACTTAAATTCCAGAAGAACTATGAGAGCATTGAAAAACAATGATCTATTCAGTGCTTCCAATCTCATCCAATGGAAACAAAAAATTTGATTCGAATTGATAACCCCATTTCCAACACACAAAAAAAAAAAAGTCCCGGAAAGGCAGAAACAGTTCTCTACCATGGACCATTCAGAAGAAATATCAATAAAAAATTTCTATAGGTGGAATGTCTGATTGAAGAAATTTCAAATTACTTCATTCGAAGAACTTATCAATACAGGTTTCTCCTATGAGTCACACAGATACATTATTATGCATGCAGAAGCAAAATGAGAACATGCGGATGGTGGGGCATAAAGTCCTCATTCATGTTGACTGTATTAACTTTCAGACTGCTAGACCCAAGCTGAAGGAAAGAGGAGGATCATTATGATTATAAGCACAAGGATTAAGATTAAACCAAGAGAACTAGAAATTTAATTACCAAATCCAAATGTAAATATACTAAAGACATAACAACTTGACTGAAATTCAATTAAAAAACCAATAAATGCCACTAATCTGCAGAAGTGACCCTCTCTGAGTAAACTACTGCAAACACTGAATGAAACAGAACTCTTCAAGGCCAATAATGAAAGCTCATTTTGAAAGCAGCAAGATGAGTGAAACGTTAAGACAATGATGATTTGTGTTTATATATCATAAGTTGAGAAGAGTTTAGCCACTCTCTCCATTGAATCAACTTAGATGAAAGCTTATGTTGATGAGTCCATGCTGAAGTTCCATTCAATATACGACGAGTATCATACTGGAATTTTCAACATAGATCCAGACATCCAGTGACTAGGTCTGAGTAATATATTGTGAAACAATTAGCTCTCCCAACCAAGTCCTCATCCACATATGAATAGGAGGTCCGACTCACCTATGGCAGTTTAAAACAACAATCTTTTTCCTTCCAATTCTACACCCCAAACGCTAAAAATCAATGCCAAAGTAAGTTAATTACACAGATCAGCAGTCAACAACATTGCAACAACTAACAAACATTCCACAATACATTCAAAAAAAGAAAAATTAAAATGACGAAAACGGGAAATCCATTTGGCTCCGTTGAATAACAAAACGATGCTTAAGAAATAGTATAGCCTAAAAAACTTGAAACTACTGACCTATCCGGCATCTAAAAACTCGATCAGCTAAAGTAGCAATCACTGATTCTAACTCCAAAGACAAATTATTAACTTCGAATTGGAAAAAAACAAACACAGCTATGAATAGAAAAAGCACGGCTAACCTCCACTCGCCTTCTTCGTAAGGAGAATAATCGATGTCTTCTTTCCGCACGCAATTGAACATCAAAGCCGCAAGAGACGCAAAAATACCTGCCAACACACAAACAAACAATTAGACAGAAGATCAAAACCCTAATAACCCATATGTATGTAGAGGAAGCTAGAGAGGGAGGACCAGGGAGGTAGTGGACGAAGGGGACTTTGACAGAGCTGCAAACGACGGCGTCGATCCAGAACCACCAGCCGGCTCCAAATACGGCTCCAGCCACGCCGGGTCCGAATATTGCCCAAAGCTCCGCTAAATCCATTGAGTTGCTTTGCTTTGTTACACTTCCAGCCTCAACTAAACTGTCGATTCAATTGCGCTCTCTCTCCCTTTTTTTTGTTCTCTTTTCCTTTTATGTATATTCTTTCAAAGCATTATTTATTTTTATTTTTTATTTAATTAGAATTGAGTAATATAATATTGATAAACAAACATTTGAACGCCCATGCCTACATGCCATATATTTCAATGAATGTTATGTATTTTTTATTTTTTTAATGGTGCTTATTCATTTTTATTAAGCTGACGGTCTGTGAACTTGTAAAATCAATTCGTAGAAAATTGATATGATGCGTTATTATTGTTTGATAAAATATAAAAGATTAAAGAGTAAGATTATTTGGACTCATTAAGATACTCGTTAAATTTATTTATTTATTAAACATATTATTAAAATATAAAATATAAAATTTTATTTCGTTAACTTATTTTAATACTTAAAAATACTTTTATTATTAAGCTAAATTGTAATTAACTCTGTTTCTTTTTCCTTTCACGGCTTTTTCATTATTTACCCGTCTCTTATTCCTTTCTTCTTCATTTATTGACTATTATCCATCACGATTTCGTCCCCAACTCCTTCAATTTCATGTTTTATTTTCAATTGCATTTTTCCCTTAATCTTCATACGTTTGGAATAATAATATAATATCTTTAACTTTTAAAGAAACAGCTGATAATAAATTATATTTATGTTTATACTTAATTGAAAAAAAAAGGTAATTAATAGTTCTTGTCGGGGGTTTTCCATTTTGGCATACAAATTACAGGCTACAGCTGACTAACCAGGGAGAGAGTTCAGTGTCCAATTCAAAGTTGAAAAGAAGGAAACTACTGGTGACGAAGTGTCTGATCATGCAATTCTTTGTTCCACTAACTAAAGCGTGTGTGTTAGGGGGATGATGAAGTATAAAATGGCGCGTGGAAGTCAAAAGGAATTTTACCAGCCTTAAATTTTTAACCAAATGTTTAAACAAATTCCGTTAATCTTTGTTCCATTAACAAAGGTATGGACGAGGAAAAACAAATTCAATAAAATGGGTAAAAACTTAAAAAAAAAAAAAACGAAATTGTCATTGAATAATGAAGAAGAGAATAAAGCATTAAAATTCTTTTAATTTAATTATGTACTCTTGTTAATAGTAATTTTCAATATGGGCATTTTAATAATAAAATTTTTATTAAAAGTCGAGTTTAGGGAGTGTTTTGATATAATCAAATAGTTCTAATAAAAATAAATCATATGGGGTTTTTATTAATTTTTTTACATATTTATTGTGGGTTTATTTTTCGTTACAAAACTCGTACTAGAATGTTTACAATTATTACCAAATACGTATATGTATTTAGTGGGTTTTCAAATTTCGAATACAAATAATAAAAATATATATATTCTATTAAATATTGTTTTATGATATGAGGGTGAGAAAAGCTCAATCAATTATGTAGGGCCAGTTTGGGATTGCGGAGGCTGATGAAATAAGTTGTTTGTGCTGTGCAGATAAAATTAGCTGCTAATTAAAAAAGTAGCTCGGCGTTTGGTAAACTGTGATGTTGCAGTTGCTGTGAGTTTGAAAAGTAGAGTGTATGTGTTTGGTAAATTTTATTATGAAAGTGCTGTTTTATTATATAATGACCAAAATACACATAAGTTTTAATTACTTTTTATTTTTAGAATATGTTTAATAAAATTGTTTAGACATATCTTTTTTTCTTAAATATTAGACATATCATTTTTTTAATATGTAAAATTACATTAAAAACTCAATTAAAAAAATCTAAAGAATTTTATAATCTGTTATATAAAATATGATAAAGATAAATGTATGATTTATATATTAAGGTTTATGGATAAATAAGATATAATTATCTTTTTATTAAAATCTAGGGTTATAATAGGAATTTTAAAAAGGTATGGTAGCTTATTAAATAAGCTGCTTATGAAAAGTAACCCCTACTTGCTTAAAAGCTGCTGATAAAATAAAGAAAATTATTAAATAAGCTGCTTTTACAAAATTTATTAAACACTATTTTTATCGAAAATTATGAAATAAGTAGCTTATTGAATTTCAACCACAATCCCAAACGAGCCCGTAGTCTCTAATCTCTCATATAAATTGAACTTGGATGGCTAGTAGAAAAATTAATTTGATTAATACAATTAAACCTAAAAACAATGTGAGATATAAATTTTATAAGATTAGCCTTTTTGAAATGACACTTGGAGCAATGGCTGAAGTGAATATTGATGAACATAGTGTTTATTATAAAATTAATTTTCGTATTGTTGATGAAGATGGTTCTTCCAAGAGCTCTCGGATACCTTTGGTTTATTATATCGTATTATGATATATCGTATTAACATTTTATTATAACAATATTGTATAACATTTGATATTACACAGTATGCTGTATAAGATCAATTTTTATATTAATATAAAATTAAAATTAATTAATTTTATTACTATTTTACTATTAATTACATTAAATTAATTATTTTTACATTAATTACTGATATATAAATATTATATAATATTTTTAAAAAATATTATATAATATAATTTATTTTTATATTTTATTTCTTATAATAAAAATTAAAATATATTTAACGCCTCAATTGAGGCAAAAGCTGACCCAAACTAGCGCACTATAGACTATAGTGCGTGCGTGTTAGGGGGATGATGAGGTATAAAATGGCGCGTGGAAGTCATGAGGAATTTTACCAGCCATAAATTTTTAGCCAAATGTTTAAACAAATTCGGTTATTCTTTGTTCCATTAACAAAGGTATGGCGAGGAAAAACAAATTCAATAAAATGGGTAAAAACTTAAAAAAAAATTGTCATTGAATAATGAAGATAAGAATAAAGCATTAAAATTATTTTAATTTAATTATGTACTATTGTTCGTAATAGTAATTTTCAATATGGGCATTTTAATAATAATTTTTTTTATTAAAAGTTGAGTTTAGTGAGTGTATTTTGGTAGAATAAATCATGTGGATTTATTTACTATTTTTTTTTACAAATTTATTGTAGGTTTATTTTTCGTTTCAAAACTCATGCTAGCATATTTACAATTATTACCAAATACATGTATATATATAGAGTGGGTTTTCAAATTTCAAATAAAAATATTAAAAAATATATACATTCTATTGAACATTGTTTTATGATATAAGGGTGGGAAAGCTCAATTGGTTCTGTAACCTCTGATCTCTCGTATAAATTGAACTCAGATGGCTAGTAGAAAAATTAATTTGATTAATACAATTAAACCTAAAAACAATATGAGATATAAATTTTATAAGATTAGCCTCTTTTGAATGACACTCCGGAGCAATGGTAGAAGTGAATATTGATGAACATAGTATTTATTATAAAATTAATTTTCGTATTGTTGATGAATTGGGTTCTTTCAAAAACACTTCAGGTACGTTTGGTTTATTATATTGTATTTTGATATATTGTATTAACATTTTATTATAATAATATTGCACAACATTTGATATTATACTACATGCTGTATAAGATTAATTTTATACTAATATAAATTAATATTATTTAAATTTATTACTATTTTACTATTAATTTTTTACATTAATTACTGATATATAAATATTATAAAATATTTTTAAATACAAAATATTATAATATAATTTATTTGTATATTTTATTTCTTATAATAACCATTAAAATATATTTAACTCCTCAATTGAGGCAAAAGCTGGCCCAAACTAGCACACTATAGTGCATTATAAATTGCCAAAAGTAGGTTCGCAATAAATTAATATGAAAAATATAGTAACATTATGAAATAATATGTTTCAAACACACACCTCCGCATAGGGGTGGGCATTCGGATCGGGTTAACCTGTGCAACCCGAATGGATTCAAACTTACTCGAATTGAATTTTAACTTGGATGGGTTGAATTTTTTTTTAAGTTTTGGCTTTTAAAAAAAACATATATATATATATATATTAAATAAAAAAAATATCTTTAACTATATGTTTTATGTTTTATTAACTTTAAAAAGACTTGTTGAAATGTTATTAAGGATGTTTGGATTTGAAATTTTTGGATTTTAAATGCTTTTTGGTATAATTTATGGATTAAATTGTTCCAACCAGCTCTAACCTGAATTACCAACCAAATCCGATCCAAATTATAAACTCGAACCGAATCGAATTAAATTTGGTTTGGATTGACATTTTCAACCCGATTGGATTCAATTCTCCAACCCGATCAAGTTAAAACCCAAATCAAAATTCGAACAATTCGTACCGAAACCCGATATACCCACAGCTGCCTCTGCAGAAAATGCATTAGACGAGGACCAGTGATCCAATTAGAGAAGTAGAATGTTTGAGGATATTATTGTTATTTTATTAATATTGATAGACACTCTTTTCTTTTTTGTCCTATCAACATGTCACCTCACAAGATAAAGAAAGATTTTGAAACCAATGTTTTTTGAGCAAACATGGAAAAAGGAAATAGCGTTTACGTTGATAATTTTGAAACACTCGATCCATGTTTGCATGAATTATTTAGTTATGAAAAGTGGTTATTTAATTTCAAATTTTTTAAATTTTTTTATGTTGTTTAGTTGTATTTTTTAGTATAGATTTTAAAAATTAAATAAATTATTTTATTTCTATTAACAAAACACAAAGTTTTAAACTTTTAGTAGTAAATGTTATCGAAAGGTTTTAAAAAATTAAATTATCTAAAATACCCTCAATTTATTTCACTACTTTATTTTATTCGCTTCATATCATACTTTAAAATTCTTACCTATTAAAGTAAGTTTATACTTTTTAAAAAAATCTCTCAAAATAAGTTTATATTTTAAAAAAACTCTCATTGACAAACAATTATTCCTAGAAAAAGAATTTTTATTTCCTTTAAATTTACAGTTAAAGTTTTAGTTTCTAAAATTTTGACCATTAATTTATTGTACCATTGTGTAGCCCCAACAATAAAGATTCTAAAGGCACCAAATTATGATATAAAATATGATATAATGCAATGACTACTAGTGATAGAAAGTTGTCGAACTGTTGCAGGTAGTTCATTAACACTAGCAACTGCATATTTGAGTTTTTAATTTTGTTCAATATTATATATTTTTATTTGTTTATTATTTTAATTAAAGAAATTAAAAAAAAACTTATGCGAATGGTGTCACATTACAGAAATCCGACCATCCTCTAATTCATTTAATGTGACATTTTACCAAATATGAGAATGCATTGCATTAGTTAATGCAGTCCCATATAATACAATGTATACAACATCTTATTATAGTATTTTAACCTCAATCACAAATGAAAACTTATTCTAATAATTTACAAAAAAAAGAAAAAGAAAATATGTTTAATTTTCCATCGAAGCTATTAAAAAGAAAAATCAAATAGAAATAATTGAAATATATTGTGACAAGACATTATTTTTAATTAATTAATTTTTTATTGAATTTAAAAATATTGACTGTACAGAACAGTTCCATAGTGACGTTTCACCACTCACCAGTCTTGAATTCATGATGGACGAGCGAAATCATATTGATCCTCCATCCCCGAGCCACGTGTAAAAAACAGCACTACCACACGAATGCTAATCTAATGCGTTACAACATACTAGTAAATTCCCCTATAAAATATCTTCCAAAACGAACCGTCCACCCTTGCCTGCAAGAAACGCGAATCTCTCTCCTTTTTCTCTCTCTCCTTCGATAGCGAAATCGAATTACGAAAAACAAAACAAAACAAAACAAAACAAAACAAACCGCATTTAAAAAACGGATCCGAGAGTTTACGCACCAGAATAACTGAAACCCTAGCCCTAGCCGCGCCTTATCTTCTCTCTCCTTCTCGGCAGCCGCGCGCGAATACTGTGAACGAAATAGATTTCTGTTAATTAGGGCTAGGTTTAGGATTAGGGTACAATTAGGGTTAGTTTTTTTTCCCCTCTGACATAGAGTGGCATGCGAAGGATTAATTAGGGGTAGTAGGGTTAGGGTAACGGTTGTGTTTTGTGTGAATTATGGAATGTGGCGGTGGTGGAGGTGGAGGTGTTGGTGGTTGTTGGTGGTGATGAGCGGAGATTTTCGATGTCACGAGCGGAAGAAGATGATGGGTAGGGGCGCGGACGGGGGTTGTGGCACCGAGGAGAGGCCTTGTCGACCTGCCGTTTCTAAAATTCCGGAGAAAATTTTTGAAACTAAGAACCAGACAGTTTCGATTGATGTGTTCTCCCAGGCCAGGAAAGTTCTTTCTGAGCGGTGCCCATTTGATGAGGCTGGTGAAGACGGGGTTTTGAGAGACGCCTATTTGCCCAGTGGTTTAGCCACTTTGTTGAAGCAAAATGACAGTAGAAAGCGGCATAAGAAGTCTCACTCAGGGGCCGATAAGAATAAGAAATCTTCTAGCAAGGGCAAGAGGCCGAAAGGAACCAGCATTTGGGTCGAGACTGAAGAGTATTTTAGGGACTTGGCATTGTCTGATATAGAGGCGTTATCTGAGGTAACTTCTGTTAGTTCTTTAGCTTGCAAGAAGTGTTTTCTCATTCCTTTTCGTGGAAATGATAATGGAGATTATGTGAATGTGGATGTGAATGCAAATGTAAGTGGGGGTGAGTGTGTGAGTTGTGGGAATAGAGATGTTAATGAGGGTGTTGTGAAGGAAGAGGTTAAAGAGCAGAAGAAAGAGCATGAGAAAACAGAGGATGGTAAGCACTATATGGAAGTTGACAGTTTGGGAGGTGATAGTTTGATTAAAGAAGAAAAGAGTTGTGATATTTCAGATTCATATGTAGGTTTAGGGTGGCTTTTAGGTTGTAGAACTAGGGCTTTGTTAACGTCAGAGCGGCCTTCGAAAAAGAGGAAGCTTTTAGGTGGTGATGCAGGGTTGGAGAAAATTTTGATTGGTTGTCCTTGTGAAGGGGACTCAGGTTTATGTGACTTCTGCTGCACTGGTTATACGGGAAAAGGGTTGAACAAGTTGATTGTTTGCAGTTCTTGCAAGGTTGCAGTTCATCAGAAGTGTTATGGTGTGCAAGAGAACCTAGATGGATCTTGGTTGTGTTCTTGGTGTAAGGAGAAGAAGAATGATATGGATAATTCAGTGAAGCAGCCATGTGTTCTTTGCCCAAAGCAGGGGGGTGCTTTAAAACCTGTTAATGGTGGCTCCATGGAGTTTGCTCATTTGTTTTGTTCTCTGCTGATGCCAGAAGTCTATATTGAGGACACGATGAAGATGGAGCCTCTAATGAATGTGGGAGGAATTAAGGAAACCCGGATGAAACTAGTGTGTAACATTTGCAGAGTCAAGTGTGGAGCTTGTGTCCGGTGCAGTCATGGTATGATCTGTTGGCTACTTATTTTAGACCATTCTGCATTTATTTTTTGCTGGTACTACTGGAGAGAATGCTAATAAGTGAAATCCGTGGCCTATTTATCTGCATGTTAAACAGCAGCAGTAGGATCATATTTGTGATCATGCAAATTATATTGGTTGTGTAAATGATTCTATGGTTATCAAGAAATCACTTTGTAGGAATCTCCCACTGAGCATACAACTGGTGGCATTTTTTCCCTTTCTGTTGTAAATGTATTATTACTGGTTCTTGTTAAAGATGAATGAATGAACTGGTAAATTCTGCTTTTAAGTATTTAATGATGTATACCATCTATATTGATGCTTCATGCTATACATAAAAGCTCGCATTTTGTTTTCCTCCCTCCCTTCTTTAGTTTGTATAGAGTTAATCATATTTATCCAATTGGGCTTTTGTTCCTCTATCATGTAAATGTATATGACTTTTGGGACTCATTAACTGAGATTAGCACTCCAATGTGATTCAACTATGAGCGCCTTGATGAGTTTTGTTATGAGTCTTCTATACTTGTTTTTATCCTTATCTGTATGCATTACAAAGATCACTATGCCATTCCCTTGCAGTTGTGGGATGCTGCAGTGATTGGTGTGGATCAATGTTTTCTACTGCATGCACCACATGTCTGGATTTAATTGTGGATGTCACTTCATTGTTAGGGTCTTAGTGCTTTTTTAAGTTCCAGTACTTCTTTGTTGGGACAGAGGCTAAAGACCTGGAAAACATTTGAAGGTATTGAGAAAGATGTGTGAAATGCTATATGTTGTTCTTCAGCACCACTAAACTTTTTAAAAGCTGGAAGTAAATGAAAATACAGCAGTTAGGTTTTGGTTAATCGGAAAGCATCCTTGAGTAAATATATGTTAACTTTGTTATAGTCTGATGACTTTCAGAAAGTACTATTTAATCATACCTGCACATTATTATTATTATTATTATTATTATTTAGGGTGGTGTGTCGATGAGCAACCCAATTGCTTAGTAATCTTTCTTTTCAAATCTTTGTGAAAATATAACTACTGTGTGATTTGATAACAAGATGTCATGTGTGACAGAACCTATGATCATCCAAATAAGTGGGGACTTGTACCTCGTTGAAGGCATTATGTAGATAAAGATGAATATGGGACTAAAAGTTTGAAGCAACGAAGACCTTATTGTAGGGCTTCATTTAATTTAAAGTTCTTGTTACTTGTTTTGAGCCTCAAATTCTTCTCCATTGTCATCAACCTAAGCTGACATCCTTTCATAGGTCGCTAGAAGTTATGGTTTGATGTTCACTTGGAAGTTCACTTTCAAGAGAAGAGGAGACTCTAGAAAGAGAGAGAAAACACTTACGAAAGCTCTTGATAAAGTTTAGGCTAATGACACAACTATATATGTATATGTTTTTAAGAAGATACTCAAAAATGTGTTAATAAAGCAGATTTAAAACAGGTAGTGGACCAGCTGTCCACTAAGAACACAAATCTGGGGCTGCTTGAAATCTAAGAAGTGGCTTATCGTGCTGTGCTCCTAGTAGTCTGAGATCAATGCTTCATGCAAAATAATTACTGAAAGAGGTTGATCCACAACTCTTTCTGGTTCCTTCATAAAACCTTTGTCCATGTTGTTCGGGTGCTTATTGCTTTTTGGTTGTAAAATTGGTGTATTATTTTGCATCTCAGTCTCTCTGATTAAATGAGACATGTCACATTGTGCTAGGCCTAGCCTTTTGGAAATGGGATTTCCTCCTTTGCATTTTCCTTATTTAGAGTTTTTTTTTTTTGTGTGCATTGTCTGTTTATGTACTGGCGGTGTTGTGTTTATTAAAGATCCCTTAACTGAGTATGGGTAATCTTATGTGAAAATTTCAGAAGTTGGAAAAGAAAGTTATCTGCTGCCATTATTTATTCATTCTCATGTTCTTTTTTTCATTTTATCTTTTAGAATTTGAGAGGTTATAAGTGTAAATTTCCAATTCATGATAGAAGGAAGTGAAACCCTCTATCATTGCTTTTTCTTTTGTTGAACATACAAGTTTTTAAATTTTTTTTTTTCCGGCTGCTGGCTGCTTCAGTGTTATTCTTAAGTTGGGAGGAAATTGGTGCGGAATAAATGGTCTTGTCAATGGCGCATGGTTTGTTATAGGTCTTAAAAATATTTGTTCACCTAAGGTTTTGAGATTAAGTTTCCTATCGCATTAGATTGTTGAGAGTAACATATATGCTTTTATATATGTCAATGTTGTCCTTTGTTAAAATTAACATATACTTTTTTGTTGGTTTATGCAGGAACTTGTAGAACATCTTTCCATCCCATATGTGCACGGGAGGCAAGACACAGATTAGAGGTCTGGGGAAAGTATGGATGTAATAATGTAAGACTATTCTCTTTGTTTCCTAGAATCTGCAATTTTGCAGTTGTGATTGTCGCCTACCTAAGTCTGTCATTGGCTTATCTCAGTGATGAAACTTTCCATTTAAAGTGGCTGTGTCTTATATGCTTCTACAGGTTGAGTTGCGAGCTTTTTGCGCAAAGCACTCAGACATCCAGGATAATAGTAGTACTCCACGCACAGGAGATCCTTGTTCAGCTATTGGCAGTGAATCCTGTGTTTCCAACAATCTTCATGAGACATTGTCAATGAGCAAATTACACAAATTGAAGTTTTCTTGTAAAAATGGGGATAAAATTGGGGTTCATACGGAAACTTCTGATGCAAATTCTGATAGGTCCACTGATAGCGAAGTGACTGGATTTTCTGATTCCAGATTAATTAGTGTTCCAACATCAGAATGTACTAATGCAGGGAAGCCAGACAGAAGCGAGTTTGAGGATGTTAATCCATCTGACGCCCTTAATTTTACGCTGATTTTGAAGAAGGTACAATGAAAATATTTTGCAGTGGCATTGATTACATTTTTCTAAGAATTTTATATGAGTTTCAGCTTGTTGATAGTCTTACATCTGTCTATCATGCAGTTAATAGATCGAGGAAAAGTCAATGTGAAAGATATAGCATCGGATATTGGGATTTCACCTGATTTATTGAAAACAACACTTGCTGTAATTAACTCTATGCCCTATCGTTTCTGAAAGTAATTTTAAAAGTTCACTGTTGCACCTTATCTCGTCTTCTTTTTGAAGATATTCTTATGCGACTTTTGGCTTTCTTTCTGCAGGAT
This sequence comes from Citrus sinensis, assembly GCF_022201045.2. Taxonomy (NCBI): domain Eukaryota; kingdom Viridiplantae; phylum Streptophyta; class Magnoliopsida; order Sapindales; family Rutaceae; genus Citrus; species Citrus sinensis. The sequence continues at coordinate 32,540,104 of NC_068560.1, read as the reverse complement.
GGTACCTTTGCCTCTGATTTGCAATGCAAATTAGTCAAATGGCTTAGTAATCATGCTTATTTGGGAGGCCTGCTGAAAAATGTCAAACTTAAGATAAAATCCTCAATTTCATCCAAGGCTGACATTAAGAATTCTGATTCTGATGGTCTAATGGTGTCGGAGTCGGATGTTGCAGATCCTGTTGCTGTCAAGTCAGTTCCTCCACGTAGACGAACCAAAAGCAGCATTAGAATTTTGAGGGATGATAAAATGGTGAGCTCATCTGAAGAAATTTTTAGCGGCAACGGGATAGCAGCAGATAAGGATGAGGTTAAGGTTGAACAACTTGATGGTGAAGAACCAGCAATTCATAATAAAGTATCCACACCTGACAGCACTGAAAAGGTAACATTATTCTGTTGGACTATTTGCTTAGGACTTCTTGTAGCACTTTGGTTTGTAGATTTTCAGTTTTTAAGTGATGTCAAATTATTATTTTGATTAGGTAGGAATGCAACTAAAAGGTTCTTTTAGTTTAGGAAGTTATCCTGTCATGTCAGTTTAGCATCCTTCTGCTCGAAGTTGGATATGTAGTCTTGCTGAGTGTCTCCAACCAGCTAGAAACTGTTTCACTTTATCTGATCTTCTAGCTTTCACGGAGTATAATTGGTTTACTGAAAACTCCCTCGTAGATGCACCTTCTTCTATTCAAATATTTCATCATTAATCTTTTTCCTTTTTTTGGAACATATTCTCTATGTCCTTGTTTATTATAAAATATGTCCTTTTGGAAGGCAGTGCTGTTGTAAGATTGGTTCTTTCTGGTCTGAATCCTTCTTTTTCCATTTTGAGTTGCGGTCATGTTCAATGAGTTGCCCTTAGGGCATCCTTCAGTGGTTAGGTTATCACCTTCTTTTCTTAATAATATTTTACTTTTTTGAAACCCAAAAGGTCCTGATGTTGATGTCACTGTATGTCATGAATTATGTAGGTGTAGATTTTTTTTTGCATGTGGAAAGTTCGTTTCTTCGAACTCTTTTTAGACAGGTACCTTCCTTGTTCTTCAATGTCCTGCCCTCTTCCGAAATTCTTCACATCGGCTCAGACTACATTTGGTTGAATTCTTGGAGAGTGTTCTGTCATGCTACACCATTCACCTCTTGACAGCACCATTCTCATTGTCATTGCCACACTACACCTTTTAGGATCCCTCTTGTTCATGGAATATAGTTTTCCTTGGTGTACTGGGCAATAATTAAGCCAATTTATCAGTAAGAGAGGCGGAGGGCTTGTTTGGATGTACAAGTGTAATACTTGATGAGGGTAGGAACAACATGATTAACGTGGATTATATTTGTGAAAGAATTATTTGCCTTGAACTATCGCCGATCTGTATATTCTGTTACTATAGTTGTTCATGGTTCATTTGCTAGCTCTGTGTCATTTGGCTATCCTATGCTTGTTAATCTAAAGAGTGCGACTATGCTACATATTCTCACATCTCATTTTTATATTTCATTGCTGGTTCGCTCATGCTACACTCTTCTTATTTTTCCTTGTTACTGCAGAGCCCAACAGACCCTACTGGGTCTGAAGATTCTCTGGCAAGAGGTTCGCCCATGTCTGAAGGTATAGTTTCCTAATTTTTCTTCCTTTCTAATGCCTCTTTTCTGAGACGAAAGTTGCTGTATTCTTTGATTATGATGTGCATGATGTTTAAGGTTTCACAGTCTTTGAGATGGTAGTTTCTTTTGTTTACATGCTTTCCATACTTAGTTTTCTCAATTTAGAACTGTGTTGGATTCTGTTAAGTCCATATAATCTGTAGTTGCTTTTCTCATTTGAAACATGACCTAGCTGCATGATATTTGGTTTTTTAAAAAGCAAAGTAAGAAGCTTTTTCTAATGTTCTCCAATTTTCTTGCTATAACTCTCTTTCTGCAAAATCAATTGTGTTAAACATCTGTCAATCTCTTATTTTTCGTCAGTTTCTGTGATATATGTAATAGTTCTTATTTCTGTGGACAGCTTGTTTACCCTCATGAAAATCTCCAGACATGAGGTCTTTTTTTTTGGGGGGGGGGGGGTTAGCGTGGGGGACTTTGTTGTGTGTGATTTATCAAGCTAGACCATTTAATTTTTGTTATTTGTATTTATGTAGTAGTGTTCTATCCCCCCTTTTTTCTTTTAACAAAAAATGCTTGTATTGGACAGGCAGTGCAGCTAAGCCCTCAGATTGTGGGTTTTTTGAAAGTTGTCAGTCAGAGGAGGCTGCTTTGCCAGACCAAAATAATCTGTTAAACGTAGATCAAGAAAATCCCATTTGTTCATCTGTCGATACACTGGTCCCCTACTTCATGTAAGCCCTTCAAACTCAAAATTTTCTGGATTCAGAAAGTGCCTATTTTTTCACTATGAGGTGCTTGTTTAAATCTTTAAAATCCTTTTCTTATTCATTTCTAGTCCATCTGATGAAATTTTTTTCTGGACATTTTATGCTTATGTTGCAGAAATGCCAAACCATCTTCTGGTTTTTTTTGGCACCCATATATCCACAAGTCATTGCAGATGCAGAGTGGATTGCTTTCTGGAAACAAAGTACACAAGATTGATGGTAAAACTTGTCCTATATTTTCATGATGGACCTCTGTTTCTGGCTTACCATTTTTTGATTGGTTCAAATGGATGTTTTAATTTGGCTGGTCCAGGAGATACAGAAATCTCTCGGCTGGAGGCATCTTCTACTGCCAGTGTCTGTTGTAATCACCAAGGTCGACATTCGAAGTGCAATGACATGAGCTGTAAATCTGATGGAGTAAATTTAGAGCAGGTGTTTAAGGCTAGGACATGGGGAGTTTTAGAACTCTCTCCCACAGATGAGGTGGAGGGGGAAATTATTTATTTTCAGCATAGGTTACTTGGCAATGCATTTTCAAGGAAGCGGCTTGCTGGTCTCTTATCTCTTCCTTCTCTTTTTTTTTTTCATGTGTTTATTTTTATTTTTGTGTTTCTTTCATTTGCTTTTCCTTCCGCCAAACTCTCCGTCCCCCCGGGCCCCACGTGGCTCTTTTCTTCCTTCCAAGAACAAGGGTCAGGATCTTTTTGACTTGAAATTATTAATAAATTTTCATATGTTCCAATCTAAATCCAAAGGGGTTGAGAGTTGTTGGGTTGGCACAATTAAAAGTTGGCTTGTCGATTTAGATCGACTGCATAGGATTAATGGGATAAGTAGTTGGAATGTGTCTGAAAGTAAGTCAGAAGCAGTGAAAATGTTTTCATCAGCTACTGAACTTCTTTTTTTCTTTTTTTGACTTTTTGTTAACAGATAATTTAGTTTGCAAGGTTGTTAAGACTCTAAATCAGGAGATTGATGTGGCACGGGGGCGAAGATGGGATGCTGTGCTTGTTAACCAGTATCTTTGTGAGCTTAGAGAAGCAAAAAAGCAGGGTAGGAAAGAGAGAAGGCATAAGGAAGCCCAGGCTGTGCTGGCTGCCGCAACTGCTGCTGCAGCAGCTTCTTCTAGGATTTCATCCTTTAGGAAGGATTCCCTTGAAGAATCTGCATCACAGGAGGTTGCTATTGTTTCAATGGTTTCATTGTTCTCTTCTTGCCTTGGGTTGTGTATTAGTTCATTTTCCTATTTTCTTGGCAGAACTTGTTGAAGTTGAGTTCTCATAATGGGAGGGCTGCCATTAGCTCACAGGTGATGTCTAGGGCGAAAGAGACTCTTTCAAGGGTGGCTGTGCCAAGGATTTTGTCAGACAAAAACTCTGACAGTCTCCAGTCAGTCTCAGATTTTTCCAAAGAACATCCTAGATCATGTGACATTTGTAGGCGGTCTGAGACAATATTGAACCCAATATTAATCTGTTCTGGGTGCAAGGTCATCTAGTTAGAGCCATAGCTATTCTTATTGGAAAATTTGTTATTGTTTTGTTTTGTTCTTTGTTCTGACTAAGCCCTTCTGCTGACAGGTTGCAGTCCACTTGGATTGCTATCGTAATGCTAAAGAATCTACAGGTCCTTGGTACTGTGAATTATGTGAAGAATTATTATCATCTAGATCTTCTGGAGCTCCATCTGTCAATTTTTGGGAGAAGCCCTACTTTGTTGCGGAATGTAGTTTATGTGGTGGCACTACGGGTGCTTTTAGGAAATCTGCAAATGGGCAGTGGGTGCATGCCTTCTGTGCTGAGGTGAAATTTTAACTTGATTAACTAATTGATTTCACTTTTTTTTTATACTCCTTGTTTTTCCCAATTTCACTTGACTTTGATCAATACTTTGTGCTGCAGTGGGTCTTTGAGTCAACATTTAGAAGGGGACAAGTAAATCCTGTAGCAGGAATGGTATGTTTATATCCTTGATGGGAATTTAAATAATGTCTCATATCATTCAGTGTAGTACTGTTTGCATACATATTTTGAATGATACATTCGGTGGTAGGATTTTCTTGAGGCATAGAAATTGTTTTTGCCTTTGGAAGTATTTTAGGAACTTAGTATTGTGCAACTCATACCCACTATAATGGAACTCCAGGAGGCATTTCCAAAGGGGATTGATGTTTGTTGTATTTGCCGGCACAAACATGGCATCTGCATAAAGGTGAGGTTTGCAATTTGTTTTCGTGAATTATTCTGTTTCCAAGAAACTTGTGTACTAAACTGGAATCTTGTTGATGCAGTGTAACTATGGTAACTGTCAGACCACATTTCACCCTACTTGTGCTAGAAGTGCTGGTTTCTATTTGAATGTTAAGTCTACTGGTGGCAATTTCCAACACAAGGCTTATTGTGAAAAGCATAGCTTGGAGCAGAAGATGAAGGTCTGCCTTTTATTACATTTCCTGTGGTTGGAATTTTAGTCTTTTTACCTTGGAAAAGAGCTGAAGTTTATTGTTTATGATGATTATTTTTGCATCTCAATTTTATAGGCTGAAACTCAGAAGCATGGGGTTGAGGAATTAAAAGGCATTAAGCAAATTAGGGTAAGGGTGTTATGTCGTTTTGCTAACTTTTTGGGCAGAGCTTGTTCAACAGTTATTCTTGCTGATTAAATGCATATTTGTATCTCTAATTAATTCTAGAATTTTTTTGCACTTGGCTATTGGTGATAAGTTGGCAAATTTCTTACTGAATTATTTTCTTTCAAAAGAAGTACACCTTGTAATTGAAGCAAAAATCCTTTTATGGTCAAAGTAGTCAGAATAATTGGAAGTTTTGAATGCCAAATTGCATGTGGAAATGAACAACAGATTTTGTGTAGTTATGTTTGTTAAATTTGCTAGATCTGTAGCAGATGATTGTATATTCACTGCAAGGAGGGAGTGTATTGATATTGCATTTGGTATAATTCACCACCGATTGTAATTTCTTTTTTGGTTTATATGCTTGATATTTCTGTTGCTAATGTATGTTGTGTATTACATTTTTTTGTTATTATCTACTGCTTAGAATTGCATTTTCAATTTCCTGATTGTATTTATGCATGGATGCTTCTTTACAGGTCGAGCTAGAGAGGTTACGCCTTCTTTGTGAGAGAATTATCAAACGGGAAAAAATAAAGGTAACTGATTATCAACAACAATGTTCTTTGTGTGTATAAATTGTTTCAAGAGTCTTGAGCACATTATAATGTTGAAAAGTTAGTTCTGGATGTGTAGCTTATTCAACTAAATTAATATGCAGCGGGAATTGATTCTTTGCTCGCATGAGATTCTTGCTTTCAAAAGAGACCACCATGCTGCTCGTTTGGTGCATGGTCGCATTCCCTTTTTCCCACCAGACGTTAGTTCAGAATCAGCTACAACATCCCTTAAAGGTCATACCGACAGTTTTAAGTCATGCAGTGAAGCTTTCCAACGTTCAGATGATGTGACTGTGGACAGCGCTGCTTCTGTTAAGAACCGAATTAAGGTTTATGTCCCTATGGATGCTGACCAAAGGACAGATGACAGCTCTATGTCCCAAAACCTTTATCCTCGAAAACCTTCAGAAAGAATGCAATTTTCAGGGAAGCAAATACCACATAGACCTCATTTGTCACGTAGTCTTGCAAATGAAGAAGAATGGAGCTCAAAAGCTAGGAAGGTGTAGTCTTATTTGCGTTACTGACTATTTTATTCTCTTCCATTTTGTTCTTAAGTGAGAATTTGGAGTTTTGATCACACTATACTATTGCTCACAGAGTTGTGGAACACTTGAAAAAGAGATTGTAATGACGTCAGATGAAGCATCTATTAAGAATCGGAAGTTACCTAAAGGATTTATTTTTGTCCCTGTTAATTGCCTTCCTAAGGAGAAGCGGATCAATGAGGAAGCATCTTCTGTTGAACCAGTGGAACCTGATGGGTAGATTGGCAGTTACAGTGTATTTCATATGCCTATTGAATGAACGTCTGACACCCACCAGTGGCAGTGGCCGATAACTGCTCTCTGCCCCAGCCCCGGCTATTGTTATTGGATTGATTACGGAGGCAGAGTGGTTGTGAAATCAATGCCGAGACATGTTGCTGGCCGGTATAATATCCTGATGGATAAGAGCTGCATGCTGGTTCTAGGGAAAAGTTTTGGTGTCGTTGTATATTTCTTTCTTTCTGAGAGTAATTGTACAGTGGGTGAGTGTTTAATTCCATTTTCATGTATTGCAAGGGGCTCAAATTTCTCTCATACTCATCGACGCATTGGTTGGCGGAAGATGGTGGGGGTACAAGGGGAGCCCCCCCGTTGGTGTTAAATGTATGCAAGAAATTAAAAGGTGTCACCTGCTGTTCATGCTCTGTAAAGCGATTGTATATATTCGCACAGTAAGAATGAATCCTCAAAAGAAATTGCATTCAAAATCAGATTGATGAATCTGAAATAATCTGTTGAGACGGTTGTGGCCACAGCAAATTTGCTCTTTTCAATGTACATTTCCAACATCGATTCTAATTTTCGCCCGCGCAGGATATGGTCGAATTCGTTTTACGATGAGACACTTGATGAAGGCACCTGCTCACAGATTTTGCTGTGCATTGTTCGCTTTCTGAGGTCTCTGTTTGCTGTTAAGGTATAAAAATCTAAAAGCCATGGCAAAAAAATTGTTAATGTAATTTTAACAAAAATAAGTAGAGGTATGTGAATAATGTGAGATAAAATTATCTCAATTTTTAAACTATAGTAGCAATTAACACGTATTTATCAAACATTTTCTACAGCTCTTTGATCATAATACCAAGAAAGTGTCGAATGGGCTAATCTGTAAAACATTTATAACCTATTAGCAGCCCTGGAGTAAAATAACTATTAGAGTGCGTTTGAGATTGATGCTGAGCAATTATAACTTAAAAGGTACAGTACTAAAGTGTTTAGTAAACACTAACTGTTGTAGTTTTTAAGTTATGTTGATATAATTTTTTACTTGTATAATGAAAAAATTATTATATTTTTAATAATTTTATTAAAATTATTATTTAAAATTTATATTTATATTATTAATTTTTGTTTGATAATTACAGTTTTTTTTTCACAGCAGCTGTAGCTTAAAAGGTGCATCACCTCAATTTCAAACGAGACCTTAATTGAGGTTCGGAAATGAAAAAATGCTAATGTGACGAACCGATTTAATTATGTTTGTTATCTTCGCAACAAACCCAGAAATGTGCAAACCTGTTATAAAAGCTTATCAGTGGGCACTATTTATAATTAAGTTCCTCTTTCATTTAATTCATTATCAAGCTATAACTTGTTTATACACTGTTGTGAGGAGTTTGATCTTGTAAGTTAGAATCATTTTTATCTGTAAGATTGAGAAGTTGTAAGTGTAGGAAACATTTATGAGAATAGGTGTGAGATCATGTCAAGATTATAAAGGTTCATTGATATTTTTGAATTCAACTGTAATCATTTTGCTTGTTCTTTGATTTGTTGATTAGCTCTACAAATTCTCTGTAAACATTGACCTTATACTAAGTGATTGATTAACAAAGAGTGAGCTAATTTTCCTTCACGATTTAGAGTCCCGTATTTGTTCTGTTTTTGTTTCTTTGGATCTATTATTTGTTGTGATTGACTTGATTTCATGATGATCCTTGATCAAGATTGTGTTTTCTTGGTTTGATCTTCCCTTGATAACACAACAAGAAGATTTAAGGATATAAAAAAAAAAGATAATGAAAAATGAAAAAGAAGCTATTCTCAACATTTTTCTGAAGCTGTAAGTTAAATTCTTCCACAACATAACGAGGTGGGGTTACACTCGGTCCGAGTGACGTAGGTGCACAAGAGTACTTTGCCCCACAATCATCTCTTTTCTACAGGTTCTACGAACCAATACCTGCTGCTTCGTCTGGAAGAAAAGAGTCATAGATACGCGGAGCATTAAAAGGAAGGATCTCCATAAAAAGATTCCTTGTATATTATCTATTACAAAACTATAAACGGGAGCTAGCAGTCCGGACTGTATTGAAAAGGTTCTAGAGACATAGCATGGAAGAGCCACAATGTTAAGAAACGAGGTCCAAGATTGAAGAATGGGAAGAATTACTTAACGAATGAAAATAATCTACGAGCTACGGCTAATACCCGCGGCAAAAAAGAAGCATTTTCTAAGGGATCCCGAAACCACCAGGCACCAGCCACCTCGACCTAATTCATGCCACCAGCTTCCTGGCAAGATGCCCTATGGTTAAAAGCCACCAACATGTCAGGATCCAAATTCGAATTGGTTTCTAGCCCTGGTCAGAGGCCATTGTGTTTGTGCCAGCGGCCCAACAAAAGTTGTTAGTTGTTTCATTTTTTTCCATTACAAATGATACGCTTCGTCTGCGCCCTCCTTGTGTTCACCAGCACTCCAGTCCAGAGTGAAGAGAAGGTCAAAAGGCACCACTGAAGTAACATGAGCGGTGGCTTTCATTGATACGTAGCAATAGAGCAGGATAGCATTTATTGCCCACATGTTTGGTAAGAAGCTCGCTTGTTATGGAGGATCCGACGCATCCTGCAAAGCAAAGCAGCGTTCCATTCTTTTCGACGGCATCGTTTCGCTTTCACTGCGAGTGGAGTGCCACGATCCTATTCGTCAGTTTGGATCGAGATAGCAACATTAATAGGCTCATCACAGTGTCACGTTGCCCGTCCTTCATGAAATAAATCAAAGTTGTGTTCCACCTTTCGGTACGTATTTAATGGTTAGTAGCCCTCTAATTAGGTTTGTTGCAGGTACACAATTTGTTTAAAGGAGGAATGATAGACATGTGCGTCGTCGGGCACTCTGATTAAAATTTATTTTAAATGTGTGGTTTATGTACAATTTCTTCTCCAATGACAAGTTTTACAAGGGGGCAAGTAATAAAATATTATAAATGTGTCACGGATAAAGACCTAAACATATCTTGTGCAGCAGTATTAGTTGTAAAAATATTTATTATTATAACTTGAAAGCTAACTTAATTTGATTCAATACTTACGATGAAAAACTATAATAACTTTATAATTTTTGTTTAAAAATCTTATTTACAACATATTAGAATTTTTAATTTATAACAATATTTTTTTAACAACAATTGTAGTTTTTAAGCTGAATTATTAAAAAAATTATAGTATACAATGCAATGAAGTGCAGTTAGATCCATTTTGAGGAGGCATCCTAATTAATGTTAACAATAAATCAATTTTATTGTCGCCTTGGTTGGACCAATAAAATGGGGTCCCTCTGGGTTGACACGTAGTAAAATCTTATTCTCTTGAGTCCTTGTGTTTCAAGGCGCACTCCTTATGCCTATCCTTCCCATATTTCCTCTTCAAGTTAACCAGTTCTAAGAGGAGACATAATATAATAAATGAAACTATAATTTTAAATTCATCTCCCAGAATATCTGCAGTAATAATAACAGCTTAATCAACAAAAAAAAAAGATAATTACATAAATTAATAGATTAAAAAACGGCAATATTTTGGCAAATCAATCCCAACATATTGGTATTGGGCACACAATGTTGTATTATAATACTCCAATGTCTATGATTATATAGTTATCAAATAAAATTACAACACTTTGACAAGCCAAGCTAACATCATAGTGCATGCTAATCAACCCTCAGCGGAAGCAATCAAGTACATGGGCTTTTGTAGTCGCATGCTCCAAACCGTGTGTGAGCCCTAAAAATTAACAAAGTCTCGTATGCTTGTCCATTGATTCTCAGAATTGTGATGAATGGAGCATGTGATGAGTCAAACTTCAATGAAATAAGTAATTTATAGTTTAATCATTGCTTATAAAGGATAAACTTGTCAAAATAAAAAATATGCAATTCCTTTTCTCATGAAATAATGTATCTCTCCATTATCCTTACCAGACCTATTTTCTATCAATATTCTTTTTAATTCTTAAAGTTCCCTCTTTAATAAGCTCAATCAAAACAAATAAAGTAGACGTATTTAACTCAAGTGTATGTATTTTTAGTTTATGTAAATAAAATAAACATAAGTTTGGTTGTCTCCTAACAAGCTCATAAAGCTGGTAATCTATAAAAATTTTACAAATTCTTAATCTTTTACAATTGAATTCTTTTTTTATATTTGTAAGTTTATAGCATTTGTAATAGAGAAAATGACTGAGTAAAATAATTGGATGTGAATTTAATTAGATAAATTTAAAATAATTGGAGGTGAGTTTAATTAGATAAAATTTTACTTTTAATAAAATTATAAATACAAAATAAGGGGGGCTTTATAAAAGAAATAGAGGAGTATCAGTAGCACCACTCTAATAAAATTTAAATTTACTTTCCTTCTCTCGTTTCCATTTTTTAATTCGAATGCCACCTGGTAAATTTTTCATAAAATGGAAAGTGGTGAGTATAGAAACATGTGGGGTGCAAACAGAAAGCAATGGAATGGGCAAGCCCACGAAACTCTGAACATGGATTATTTTTATGATCTCTCATCCTCTCCGGTTTGCTCGAAATTACAAGCAAACCGCCCATGGGTTCGCTAGAGACACCGACGACAACAGAAACCAACGGCTCGGCAACCCCAGCCGTCACATCTAACGGCGGGGATCATAAGCCTCCCGTCACCGCCAACGGAGCGCCGCTTTCTTCAACTGATTCCAGGATGGTGATGGCTCAGGAATCGGAGGCGACGAGAAAACGGAGGGCGAGTATGCTGCCACTTGAGGTTGGTACTCGCGTCATGTGCCGTTGGAGAGACGGAAAGTACCACCCCGTCAAAGTCATCGAACGCCGTAAGATGCACTTTGGTGGGCCCAACGATTATGAGTACTATGTCCATTACACCGAGTGTATGTTCTCTCTATGTTCAATTAAATTTAGCTTTAATTATGATTTTTTTATATTTTTATTTTTCAAATTGAGCATGAAATTGGCTTAGGGTCGTGGTGATTGACTGTTTGTGGTTCATTATGATTGTTTTGTACTTAATTTGTGTACTTTTAGGGATTAGGTTTAGTTTTAGGGTTATGTCGTATTATGCCTTGTTTTATTCTTGAATAGTAAGTTTAAAGAAGCTGAAGCTAGTTCTTAAAATTATCAATTGATTTGCAGTGAAACTTCATGGAATTACTTATGCCATGCTTGTTCAAATGTTATTCAAACTGAAAGTGTTGGATATAAGATTATTCAAATTGAAATTGTTGGATATAAGATGTTAATAATGCAATGAAAGTTCCGTTTGGTAAAGGCATCGATGTTCATAAGATATAAATTGATTAGTTTAAGGAGTTTGATCTTTTTGGAGATTTCTTTGTTTAGAAATAAGGATGAACTTTTTTTTTTTTGGTTGATGATATATATGTCTTGTTGGTGATTACGGTTAATTTATTTTACATAAAGGGTATGATTATTGTATCATTGTTGGTTTTTTGTTATGTCTGGATTATCCGCGCACATGCAAGCTATTCTAATTAGGAAAATTTAATGATTAAATCTTCAATTTTTTTTATATATTCCTTCCTTGTTCACCCTTTTTTCACAGTCAATAGGAGGCTCGATGAATGGGTGAAGCTTGAACAACTTGATCTTGATTCGGTAGAAACAGTTGTTGATGAGAAGGTAGAAGACAAGGTAATCTCTCTGTTTCTCTACGGACTACATCCTTCCTCTTGTCTCTAGAGTTTTTTCAGTCTCGTCATTGTAGGTCTGAATCATCCATGAAAGATGATATAAGGCTGTCCATAATGCTTTGTCATTTCTTTGATGTTTGGGTTTGTTTAAGGGCATTCCTTTTTATCTTATCTGTTGACAGAGTTCCTTTTCTCAATTTCTAGGTAACAAGCTTAAAAATGACCCGCCATCAAAAACGAAAGATTGATGAGACACATGTTGAGGTATGTTTGGAGATTATTTTCAAAAGTTGGTTATGAATTGTGATTTCCTCATAAAATGAGGCTGGTGCTGAGAATTGACATTAATAAAATGCAACTTTGCTACTAATGACTGGATCTGTCTATGTCTTATCATATAGGGTCACGAGGAGCTTGACGCTGCCAGTTTGCGTGAGCATGAAGAATTCACAAAAGTGAAAAACATAGCAACTATAGAACTTGGAAGATATGAGATAGAGACATGGTACTTCTCCCCTTTTCCACCAGAATACAATGACTGTTTGAAGCTATACTTTTGTGAGTTTTGTCTCAATTTCATGAAGCGCAAAGAACAGCTTCAAAGGCACATGGTGAGCTGTGCTTGAAATTCTGATGTTTTCTATTAATTCATTATCTGACCTGTTGTAGCACATCTTATACAAAAAAATTTAGAGCGACTATAGTGAGTGAGCATGCATTTTATGCACTCTTGTTTGTCATTTGTGCTGTATTTTAACTGATTAATGGATTTGGTGTTTATGGTGCTTAGTATACTTAGTATACATTGTTACCTTGACGGTAATGCGTCAGTGCCATATGTTAGGGTGGGCTTATGAGATAGTTGTTCTAGTCCTTTCTTTTTTTTATGTCTTTTGAATAATCAAATGCTGATTGGTGCCTACAGTACTTTTGATTGGTGCCTACGGCACTTTTTATGTGCTCGTTTGTCATTTTTGCAACTAAATGAAAGATATAAGTTTTTGTTTCCAGGAAAAGTTTGCATGTTTGCCCTCCATAAACTGTCGGTTAATTTTAGAGAAGGATGTTTTATCTTAATTGTTATTTTTCTGTTTATAGAGGAAGTGTGATCTTAAGCATCCCCCTGGCGATGAGATCTACAGAAGTGGTACATTGTCAATGTTTGAGGTAAGTTCTTTTTGCTAAGTGTTTGATTTTGAATTCGATACTATAGTTCATAGCCGGACACCTTATCTCTGCTCCATTTTCTGTGATTTACAACCATGATGGTTTTCCTGCTTTCTATACTTTGGACTTCCATGTTTTCAAATTTCTGGAACGTTACAATCACAGTTGCAAACTCTATGTGAACTTTACTTTTCTTATATCCTGCTTTCTCATAGAAACAAAGTCAGGAGTTGATTTATCTTTACATTTTTATATGTTTAAAACAGGTTGATGGCAAAAAGAACAAGGTTTATGGGCAGAACCTCTGTTATTTGGCAAAGTTGTTTCTTGATCACAAGACACTTTATTATGATGTTGATCTGTTTCTATTCTATGTTCTGTGTGAGTGCGATGATCGGGGATGCCACATGGTTGGGTATTTTTCTAAGGTAATTGTCAATGCATCTTAATGCTTTTATGTTTATGAGTCTCGGGTGGCCCAATGGTACAGATCTTATTGTGGTCATATTTCAGAAATCTGCATTCCCTTTTTCCAGAGGCATGACATGTATCTGCAGCTAAGTGTATTGTGGTTGATGATGCAGGAAAAGCATTCAGAGGAATCTTACAATTTGGCATGTATCCTCACTCTTCCACCATACCAAAGGAAGGGCTATGGCAAATTTTTAATTGCCTTTTGTAAGCCTTCTTCTGTTCACTTTTCTTTTTCTATGTTCCCCCTTCGATTCTTAATTGTTACAGAACTACATTCCACTCTCTTGATGTATGTGCACTTGTGTGCACCTAAGAGATAATGCCTAAAATCTGACCAATGATAAAGAAGGTAGTGCCTTCTTAAATGGTAATTTAGATAAGTGAATCTTTCAAGTCTTTTAACATCATTAGTCTTTAGTATTATAGTCCATACAACATTAGTGTTTTACGGAAGCCACTGGTAATTCAATAGTGCTTTCTTAGCTATTAGCAATTAAATTGTCGCAGACATATGAGGTTCTAGTCTTCTAGGCTTTAGGTAGAGGGCCGCCAAGTCTTTGTGGCAAGATTGCATTTTCCTACATCTTTGCAGTCCAAACTTCAACCATGCAGCCATAGGCATGATGGAATTATCCACTTGTCATCTCATATATGTTCTTGTTTACTTGAACTCAAAGCTCTAGTAACTTCAGATGTCTTTCTTTTTCTTTTATCTAAAAGATTCTGATTTCTGCTAGCTCAATAGAATTAGTTGCTAATGCTTATCTCTAACTTGGATCAGCATATGAACTCTCCAAGAAAGAAGGTAAAGTTGGCACACCAGAAAGGCCTCTCTCAGATCTTGGGCTGTTGAGTTACAGAGGATACTGGACCCGGGTTCTTCTAGATATCTTGAAGAAGCACAAGGGCAATATATCTATAAAGGTATGCATGTCTGAATCTTTGCTAAATGTAGGCCAAGTATCTTTATTTGGTTCAAGTGCTCCATTGTTTTTCTTCCGAACTTGTCGAGTTGTGTTTTAACGTCCATACTCGAAGTTTTTATCTCCTTTTACTCTGATGTAATGAGAAATGTCATGTGGTATACAGCAAAATGATATTCCTTGAGGACTTTAGACACATAATAATTTGTATTTCATTGTACCGGCATGGGTATACAGGTTGCATGAGTATCATCATTTCCTTCTTTCTGTATTAATGTTGTAAGACATTAATTAAGTCTAAATTTTATGTCAAAGCTCCAGTAAGGCGGTGCCCTTATGTGTGCATATATGTTCGCATATGCGCACTTGCATGCTTGTGTATATGCATTAGATATTAAAGACAAACCATCCACATCATAGGGAAGAAAAACACTGTGAGCATGTGGTTCTGTCCTTTTGGGTTAGGATATGATAATGGTTTGCTTATACTCTTATACACCTCATGGATTTTTAAAATCTTCTTTTCCAGTTTGAGAATGATATAACAATCCCTTTAGCTGCTATGCATCTGTTTAATCAGTTGCTGGTTTATGATAAATTCTCTGTTTAACCAGCCCCATTTTTCCTCATTTTTGTTTATCGTACTGATTCTATACAATTGATGTAACCCTTTACTTGAAAATTTCACTTTCTACAGGAGCTCAGCGACATGACTGCCATCAAGGCTGAGGACATTTTGACCACTCTCCAAAGCCTGGAATTGATTCAATACAGGAAAGGGCAGCATGTTATATGTGCAGATCCCAAGGTACTGGATCGGCATCTAAAAGCTGCTGGTCGTGGCGGTCTAGAGGTTGATGTCAGCAAATTGATCTGGACTCCTTACAAAGAGCAGGGCTGATGATCATCATTCATCCATTGAATTACTGTACCTTTTACTCTATGCTTTTGTACAATTAGAGATTCTAAAGTAGCAAAACTATAGGCCAGCTAGCCATTGGCTTCCTAGCATAACAGAGCACTTTGAATTTTCTTCTTGTGTAGTAACCTCCTAACCTACCGTCATAGGCAGATCACTGAAACTTAAACCTTTCAATTATTTTTTTCTCATCTTCTGTTTAATAATTTGTGCATTTTTCGTTCGCTAGTTTTCTCCTCATCTCTCGATCTGGGGTTTTCTGCACTGCTATTGTTGTACTTTGTCTGTTGTGTACTGACATTGTTTAGACCTTAGACTGTTGGCCTGCTGCTTCGCCCGCCTTTCCAGCGTTTTCAGCGAGCTTCTTTGGTCCTCGAGTTTGTGAGGCTTGTCCTTGCCCCCATTTAAATCTATCTTGATATTTGGAAAAGCAGATTCAGAAATGCAAGCGAAGGACAGATCTAAAGGACAGAACAAAAACTGCCAATCGCAGTCGCTTTTACGTAATATGATATTATGAATTGCCGTATAATATCCGTTCATCTTACCATTTCCTACTTTTGTTAAAAATGCCACTTTGTGGGGGCATCATGCTTATCCATCTTTATCAAAGAAACTTTCATAATCCTTTCCATGAACAGTTAATGTAAAAGGACAAATGAAATTTGTTAAGCGCGTGACCCCAAGCAAATTCGTCAAACTCTTAAGGTTCACTCACAACATCTTTTCCCCGACTTTTATGTATTACATTTACATGCAACAGGAGGAGAAATGTGACTAGTGTGACCTGAAAATTTTGTTATGAGATAGATATTTGATCTGATATGACCCTTAATTAAAACAAATAGCAACTGCCGCAACCAGCCGGCAAGAAAAAACTGGATACCAAACGGTGGGATCTATGACCATCAAATTCAATTAATAACACTGATTTTAAAAAAGCGTTCAATTCAAGTCTCTAGATCTATGTCCATTGATCAATAATTTCAATTTCTTATGTAGAGCAGAGCAGAATATCATTATCAGCACCGTGATCTTGATGCTAATGCGATGCCATTAAAGACATAAATGAACAACACCATCTATCAAAATAAACCATATACATGCATCAATGGCATACATCAAACAGTTCGGATTTCAACTTGATGCCTGGGAATTTGAATATGTTGCAAATCTAAATTTTTCAATGCACCCCCATTTGATCTCCTCTTCCAAAGACTGCTGTTGTTTTCATCACCTGCCTGATCAGCAGCTGGTTTCGGCACTCTCTTTACCACCGGCAACGGAGGATCCATTTGAGCAATGTTAATGATACAAGCCTCTCTCTCTTTATTCTCGTTACCAGCAGCAGCAGCTTTCGGCCTTCCACCATGTGCATTCGTTTCTCTTCTTCTACAAGAACTCACCGTACAGCTTGTGTTGTTATTATTATTACTGTAGGTGACGATATTCCTGACAGAGAAAAACCTCTTGAGCTTGAAGTACTTGACATCACTGACGTTGAAGTTGTTGCAGCTGGTTTTGGTGGTTAAGGCAAGCTGCTTGTTGTTGTTGTTGCTATTATGACTAGTTGTAGCTGTGGGGAAGCCAATAATCTTGTTGTTTCTCTTTACTTGGCCCATGCAACCGATCTTTGGCGATAAAGGGTCTTCTTTGGATAACGAAGCAGAACGGTCTTCTAATCTTGGCAGCGCCACATCTTTGATTGAAGTTCTCGAACAAAGCATTGGCAAGAATGTACTCTTCTGAATATTGTTAAGGTTTCGTTGGTATTGAAAATGGTGATTGTACCCATTTCCCATTTACTTTTCTTGATGATGAGAGGGATCAAACGAGAAATTAATAGCTAGAGAAATGGAAAAAAAAAAATGGTAACAAGAAAATTGGAATGTGCGGTCTCCTGAGAGCCACAACCAGAAGGAAAGAGGAGAGATGTATTAATAATGAAGAAAAAAAGCATTGAGCATGTCTAAGTCTATAAATGGGGTGTGCGTAAATCGAGTAGAAAGAGTATTAAATTCATTCAATTTTTAATAAAAAAATATGTGCCAAGTCTTGTAACTCTGTGTTTACTCAGTCCTATTGACTAACTTATTAAATAAGATAGCATAAAGACATAACTCCTCCATTCATTCAATTTTCAATGCTACAATTCAAATTAATTAAATTCTGTTTTCTTTCGCATAGGGTCAATTACGAGGACCCTTATTTCGAATTCATTTATTTTGTTTTATTTTTGCGGTGTAAAATTACGATATACTACAAAGCGTAAGACACAAAGAAAGCAAAATGGTTATAATCATAAAAGAGGGGTCAGTTTTTGCACATTCTATCTTAGCAATTGGCAAAGACGGCCAATTTTATGATGCCAAGTTCACACGCTACTACTGGGTGCTGGTAAATGAATCAATAGGCCGACCCCTCTTTTGTCTCCTTCAGCTCTCATATATTATTATAATATTAATATTATTAATTAATATATTTTATAATTAATTAATATAATTATTATAATTAATTAATTAATTTTGTATGATTAATTAATTAATTTTTTTGTAATTAATTAATATATCAATTTATTATTGACAATAATTAATAATAATAATAATTTTTTAATAAATAATCACTATAATTAAAATATAAAATAATAATTATGACAATAATTCAGTAAGTATTTTTTTAGTATATTGTTACAATCTAACTCATTCCGATTCTGATTATAAAATAAAGTAAACACATTTATGGCAATACAACTCATTCCAATTTCGATTCCTACAGTTTAAGTAAACAACTTATTCTGATTCTCATTTCAGCTCATTTTCATTCCTAACCATTCTGATTTCAGCTCGTTCCGATTCTAGTTTAATAAACGCAATATAAAAGTCTATATAGCCTTGATGGCAATAAAAAAATAATTCAGTATTGTTACAACTTAATTTCTCACACACACACACATATATATATAATATGTACGTCTGTGTGTTTTTCATACATAAAGCATGCAGAAACTTTGATTTTACTTGAAAATTTTTGGAATCAAATAAAAGATTTTTTTAGAGTATAATATGTGCAGTTTAGATGAGAGCTAGGGTTCTTATTTAAGACTCTTGACCCCGAAAAGATGGAAAAATATAATAGCACGGGGGCACCACCAAAGTTTTTAAGTCAACTAAAAGAATTAAATCATCAATCTCTTGCTTAATGTCAAATTAATTGGGTTGTCCACTTTGAAAGATGTGGTTGCATTTTATCTAAATTCACGAATATTATTAAATATAGAACTGCTATGAAATTTTAGTAGTTTCTTGATCTGAACTCAATTAACACATATTTTTAAAAATTGAAATTTTATTATCTTTTTTTTTTAATCCAATGAAATCCTGACATGTTTTGCAATTAAAATTGAAACGAAATTTGTTAATGAGATTTTCACATAAAATTTCTAGAGATTTCAAAGATTTTTTTGGATTGATATGAAAGGTTTTGTTGTCTTTTTTTTTCTCCTTTTTTATTTTTTTATTTTTTTATTTTTTTTCCTTGATTTTGATAGATATAATTCGATTCCAGTCAAACTGACCAATAAATAAATAATGACACACATAATTCGTTAGAGCCACGTTTGCCAACAACACATAATAAATAATGACACGTATAATCCATGAGCTCATTATCATACCATTAATATTTGTAGCATTACATAACGTACATTGACTGAAACAATTTAATCACAGCCTGTATGTGTTGAATTTTCGGATTTTCATTATCCATGCGTTCATATTTACTTATTCTGCAATTGATCTTCAAGCAATATTGCTTTCAAATTGAATTATTAAAATGTAGAGAACTCTGCTCTCTTTTATATCATTTAGAAGTACCTCAAAGAAGCTTCTACGCGGAAAATATTAAGAGAATGATAATGGAGATGAACCCATATGACCAATTTTTTAAAATAATTCCCTTTCATATATAATCCACCAATTTCTTTTCATTTTTTTTTAATTTTCTCGTGTAATCAAAGGGCATTAAGGAAGATTCTTCTAGTCTTGTTGCCTTGTAATCTTATATTATAATTAACAATATTGAGAATTGAAGATATAACAATGCATCCAAGTGCAATCAACTTCAATTAGATATTCATTAACCACTATCAATAAGTATACAAAATTCGTTCATTAAAATGTTACTTCTCTATAGTATCGTATACACGACTGTTTATTTAAACATAGGATAAATATGATATCACGTGAATCACGCATCAATCATATAGTAGCGATTAGTGTCACATCAATTTGTACGCAATAAAACAGGAGCCTAAAGACCTATAAAATTTCAAAGAAATGCGAGGGCTTAAACTGAAATTTATCTCGTTTCTATATAATTTTATCATTTGGACCCCTCGAATTCACTATTTTGTTAAGGTCCTCCCCAACTTGTTTTTTTTTTTTTTTCCTATATTATAACCCTACCCAGTACCGACCCCAAATCCCAATTTGTAGAAAGTAGTGTTATCTCCAGTACTACTACTCAACTTCCATATAGCACAACAGTTATGGTAGATGAAATTGTAGACCTTCTAAACGACATGCTTAATGGATAGTGATGTATTTGGTGAGTTAATAGAATAGTGAAATGGTGGCATTTGGTGAGAGTGAAACCTAAATGGGGAACAGAGCACATGAAGATGAACGTGTAGGAGGAAAAAATAATTAGAAAGAAGATGTGTGCAACTCAGACGACAAACTTTACATAACACCATGTGGGAGGCACGTGAAAGGAGCGTTTCATTTCATATTCTATTTTATCATTCTTCACCAGTGCTGTGTTGGCCTAACTAAGATGACCTGTCAATGGTCTTTTGGTCCAGTGGGAGAACCCTTGTACTTAGAATAATGAGTTCAAGGGTTCGAGCCTTCATAAAAACATTTATGAGGCTTAGTTACAATCATTCCTCAATTATCAAATAATTGAGTGGAGTCAGCCTATTCCTCACGAAATGTGAGTAAAGTGAACAGCCCTCGAATATTTGAGAGGGTTTGAAAAATTTGGACAGCGCTTCAGAGGAGTATACATCACGAAGAAGGTCCCATTTGTAGAATCTATTTATAAATATTAATTGTAATACCTACAGTCATGTATAATAATATTCAAAAAAAAAAAAAACATGACATGTCACCTACAGAATCTTACTTGATTTTCATTTATATATCTTCTGACTTTTGTATTCATTTCTCCATTTCTAAAGTCATATTGGTTTTATGGGTCGATCTGAATGTGTGACAATTCGATCCCTCAATCACGTAAAGACATCTAGCATTAATGTACAAGTCCTATTCATGTTTGCTTAGTTTTAGATAGGGTTGATTTGTCAATTGCGAACCTAAACTATTAATTTCACAGGAGAATCAAGTGAAAAACGATTAGTATAATTGACTAAATTGAATCAATTAGAAAGAATATGTACAATTATTCATATTGCATTATCAAAAAAAAACTTATGACTCAGTTGATTCAACATCTACAACTACCTCTTATGAGTGGTTCAACAGAGATGAGGTTTCTAGTCATGTCCTTCAGCCAAAAAATAAAAAAAAGGAGGGACAATTCTTTAAGTTCACTATGATTATTAGGTAAATATCACTGCTACAGCCTACAAATTTCCTGAATGTGCTGGATAAAACACCTGGCCATGATGAATAGTGATCAAGAAAAGCAAAACATAAAAAGCTAAAAGGGAGGGGAGGGAACTCGAATTGAAAATGGTGAAGTCAATGGCGCAAAAGACTGTTGTGAATTTACCAAAAGGGGTAAGTAGGTCACTAGGCATTGCACGGCCCGAGATTTTGTTTTGTGTATGACCACAAATCTCCTTTGCGAAAAGATCCAAAAAATAATTGAAAATCTTCTTCCCCAATTCACATGTATCAGTCAGTATAATGTATAATAAGAAAAACAGTAGTTGTTAAGCACGAGAAACAAAGAGGTGATATCCGATTTGAACTTGATCCGCTCGGCCATCAACATTGCCGACAGGTTCAAATTCAGGTGACCCCGAGATTAGAATATCAAAACCCAATGCAATCAATTAAATAATTAGATAGCTTTCGGTTTTGTTGTGTTTGCAGGTTGTACTGCATTTACTGCCACTTTGTATTTTGCTCCCCAGATGGCCCCTAATGTATGATTTTTTTTTTTTTTTCATATTTGTATAGTGAACAAGAACCTGATAAATGAATTATTCAAGTGGCCGAAAAAACCAGAAACGAAACAGACAAAGGTATCTGCAAAAGTTAGTATAAGAACCAGTAGATGACAAAATAGCACATAAATCTTGATATGTTAGGCTTAGCCTCTTATCGTTGTCTGAAATGCCTGTTGCTTCTGGCTTGTTAGAAACTTAAAACAGTAGAATTGACAGCAATCATACCTTGAATTAAGGCCAAGTCCCTCCCATCATTAGTGTGAACAAACTTCAATCCAAGAAATGTTAGTCAACTAACCAACTAATCCTCATAAGCATTCACATCATAAGCGATACCATCCCCACAAAAAAAGTGCAAATGATTCAATGCGTAACAAAATTTGAAGAAAATACCCGCTAGCTAGTCCCATCTTTAAACCCAGCTCATAAATCAATCAATCAGGAACTTTTGAATAGTCTACCCAGGTTGGACAGCTTGTTATTTGAGGCAAGACATTCATTAGTTATTACACTTTTTGCAATAGATCAAGTGATCAATGACATTTTCAATGCTAATAGTCGAAAACTGAATACTCTTTTGTCAAGCACAATTTACAAGAATCCAGATCCTCTAACAACTTCAGGTAGCTGATAAAGAACTTATAAATAAGAGACTGCATCGCGATGGGGCTACTCATCCTAATGATTCTATCCCCAAAGGCCAAAGCCATCGTAGGGAAAATGTATCCTATGTTTTATAGATCTCTATAGCTTCTAATTCAAAGACAACCTAAGTGAAAAAAAAAATTGCACCTCAAATCCTGAAAAATGCTTGACCGAGTTTGAGTTGAACAGAACTGATCTGTGCTCATCAATGAATTTTCCGAGGAATTTCAATTGATGAATTTCCAGCATGGTAATTCCCATATTTTTCCTTGATATTCTTGCTGCACTTCTAGTTCCACTTAAGAATAAATTATAAAGCACAATACTCACTCTCCCAACCTAAAGGTAAATTTTGGGAAATAACCATTCTCCAACACCAGAGAAAGAAAAGCCCCCACAGCTCGGCTACCACAGAGCATTAAAAACTTGACAATAGACTACAGATAGCTTTACAGAAGGCACTCATTTAGATGTTTCATCATTTTTTCCACCTTGCTCAACCTTTTCCTCATCCTCTGGCAACTGGGATTCAACCTTTTCTTCATTAGAATTTAAAACTTGATTTGAAGAATCATTTGTCTCACTAGTATCTTTCTCTGATTCATCATTTAGCTCCACTCTTTTATGCTCTTCAGGTGCCTTCATAGTTTCGACCTGGAGTTGAACTTGCGAAGGCAAAACAGAGGAAGGCAGTGATGAAGCGGCACTACCCAATCCTTTTGAAAGGCATACATACTTGAAAACAAGTTGCTTGTAATTATTTAACAGGTCTTCTACATCACTGATAGTGAGATCACCAACCTGGGCAAACAAGTATGGATATTCCTGAAAGACTTGGCTGGCCTTCTCTTCCTTTAAAAGCATAGTTGCCCCCTTATTTTCCAATTCCGAGAGGGATGGAACTTTTGTTATCGGTTCCTGATCTTTTGCAAATGTTACCTTCTTTACAGACTTTGATTCAGAAGATCTGACCGGTGTCAAATGTTCTTTTTCCTTCGTAGAATTCACTCCTTGATGTTTCGATTGTATAAGTTGTTCTACAGAAATTTGACCTTCACTTTCATCATTTTGATTAGACAGACCATCCATATCAGCTGAAAGACCAGATAGAAGGGCTTGAGCAGATTCCATATTTCTTTCAAACTCAGATTCCTCCATTGACAGGGCTTGTGCATCAATGTTAGAGATGAAAGACTCTGCAGAGAGCATGTTAGTGAAAAAATAGGCTGCTTCTCCAACTAATCGGGATTGACGCCTGTATCTTTGTATATACAATAGATTTGAGTGCAGTTGTGGAGGATTCGCCTGAGAAAAACATTAGTCACGCAAACGAATTTTAATGCTATAGTACAATATACGGAATCCAACAAAATGAAAATTTATAACTGAGTTAAGCAGTTCGCTGCACGTGTCAAATTTTCTGCTCCATGTCCTTATTAGACATAGTTTACTACGAGTTTGGCCAATCAAATATATGGAAGGACAATCTCCACTCTTGAAATATTTATATAATATCCATAGTCCAATTATTTTATCATCTTTTAACTTTAAGTCAAAAGCTAAAGCTTAATTTTTCAACTAACAAATTTATCAAGGGTAATAAGCAGAAAAGGATATCGGAAAAGACAAGGATTGAGTAAAGCAGAGTTGTATTCCATAATAGAGTAGTGTACCATACATAAGGGATGAAATGTGAAAATATACCAAGCAAATCATGTCATCACACATAAACTACTGATCTTACCTTGATAGTAACGTAAATTAGGACGGGAAGAAATTCATCAGCTCCAGGGGGGTTCTCATTTAAAGCTATAGAAGCATTAAGCAGTAAATTATTGATGACCTTGCAGCAGTTGAGAATACACACAAGCTTGTCTCTTGGAGCCTTGTACATATTTATCTTTTGTAGCTCTTTCTGTGCAAGCTGAAAATAAAAAAACAAAGATGCTGTAGTAAAACTGTATTCCAGTAAATGAACCCAGATTAAACATATTGTTAGGGTGTTCAAGTCATAGCTACTACTAACTGCTACTGGAGAGAGAAAATATGGTAGCATGGACAATTTTAAGAGTGAAACATCTAAGTTTAAACTTCTAAAAGCAATGCTACTTGAAGAAAACAACTGAAATATCTTTTAAGTACTATATCTTTCATTTAGCCAAAAACAAAGTGAAGGGGGAGGGGGGGGGGGGTGTGGTGGGGGGAGGAACAACTACCGAGATGAAAAGATTGTAAATGATTTGCAGTTGGTCCTGGCATATCATGCTGTTGAAGGTTCCCCAAACAGTAAACAGAAGCAGAGTTTCTGTACTGATTCTTCATCTTTAATACATATTGGAGTTTCTTATCAAAAAAGGCAGAAGCAGAGTTTGTTCAATTCAAATCTGAATCCTTTTTCTGTTCACTTATTTGTCATTCCCAACATTTTCTGTTCATCCTTTTGCTTTTTCAAAATAGTTCCATAGAAACACAATAAAGAAATATCACATAATCCCAGAGAACACTAAAATAGACATCTTCCTAGTCATCTACACGCGCTCAAGAATGTGTGAGCATTCGGTGAGCTTTCCAAAGCCATTTTCAACAGGAAGAAAAATGAAAAAGCAATTCTCCCTTTTCTTCTGAAAATATACATTTTATAACACTGGTCGAAGATGCTTCCAAACAAGCATGGAACCTCAGCCCCGAAACTTCTACCGACTCATAAGGCATAACATTAGGATACCATCTCAAGAGAGAAGTGTTTTATACATCAGACAGAGAGTTCATTGACGTGGAAGTAACACAGAATTAACACGATAAGAATATTCTATAAGCAATATCCCAAGTGTTTATTCACATGGAACATGCTTCAACCGTCAACAAGAGTCCAATAAGCCAATAATTCCAATAGAGAAGTATTCTACTTATTAGACAGAGAATAACTTCAAATAGAAATCCCACCACTTACCAGCCATGATGTTTCATTCTGAAAGGATGCCTTGATATCCAAATTTTCAGGACGAACAAATTGCTGAACCAAAGCTATCTTCTCTGAAAGCTGTTCATCAGTTTTAACATCATCGGGAATTGAAGCAAATACACGAGTAAATAACTTTGTCATCACATACTTCTCCAGTCCCTGCAAGTGAAAGAACAGCCAGAGGCAAACAAATCAACAAAAATAAGAAGTATCATCCATTAATTTAGCAAGAAAGGAAATCTAATTAAGAGATGAAACTTAAGATGTAGAGTATCAAGTTAAATTTTAGTTTTACAATAAAGTTGATGAAGCCATCTTCTATAGATTTCAATTTTTGAGTTATCAAAAGTTTAGTTATCATGTCTAGAAGGTTGAAGCCCATAGTTACTCACTTCACCAGCACTGTCCAGCTCCTCCTCTGAACAACCAGCCCAAAGAGGATGCGCCCTGAAAGCTGCTTCCATATTGGCAAGGAATGACTGCACTGCAGCACTGTCCCTTTCTGGATCAGGAGCATTGTTTGAAAATGAAACAATGAAACTGCAAGAAAGAATTTACTCAAAAATTTGCACATGATTGCCTTGATAAGTACAAAATAAATATTATTAAATGAAAATATGTTTTCGCCAAGTAATATAAAAGACACATATCATCACAAAAACTACTATCTTGGCTCAGCCCTGAAGCTAAAATCCTATCATATAATGACAATTGATCAACAAGGAAATCCGCCCAGCATTTTCTACTGACGTCATAATCATTTCTTTCAGTTGAATAATTTTCTACATAATTAATTACCTTAAAAGAACGCATACACTTTGCTATAAAACATAAAAAATAAATCAGAGGAACACTTGGGAGAGGTTTGACTTTGATGAAAAATGTTTCAAATAGCCAGAAGTGCTACTGTATTTAATTCGTCATGTTTAGCTTAAATAAATGAAAGCACTTTTTGGTACTAAATACATTGTTGTTGTTTGTCTAGAGAACACATTTTTATTTTGAAATGCACTTATAACTGCTTTTTGAAGAAGCACTTGATGCACACTTCAAAATTACACTCACGCATAACTGTATCCTAGAAAATATTCTCCATTGCATCATACCTAATAAACCTATCCTATCGAACATTGAAAAGCCTATTAATGCTAACTCCTTTTATGGCAATTTGCTCTGAATAAATTCCAGCGAATCTAAAATGTCGCCAAATCCATCACACACAGCATAAAACACTGAAATAACTAATGCCAAATCACATTCTATAACAACAACACTGAGCTGAGGGTTCAAATCTTTCAAAAATGCACTGATTAAAGTTATTTTGAGCATTCACATTTGATGATCCACTTATCCTTCTGAAAGTAGAAACTCGGATTCCTTTCAGCTCTTCAAAGTAACAAAAAGTAACTGTGGTGGAGTTCTCGTAGCACTGCATGCAACTCACAGTTTCAGTTCCTAGCTGAATTACGAGCATTGACTTTTAATTTTATAAGTTAAGAGATCGGACGGACAAGAACAATTACTCAAATTCAAATCAATTAACTAGTATCAATCATGAGAATTAAAAGCTCAAAAGCGGAGAATTAGGAGTTAGAAGATAGAAAGAGAGGGAACCTCTTGATGGATTTGACGAAATCTGCGGCGGAGGGTTGACGCATGCGCTCTAGAAAGTCGTGCAATCCCAAGAACACGTCGGCGTTCTCCATTAAACGTCCACCGCCAGATATCTAAGCTTGCGTATTACGGGAATAAGTCTGAAGCGGAGACTGAGACTCGGATGTCTTGCGGTTGTGTACGTACAGATATGATGATTGATTGTAGACAGAAATGAATTTTCATTAGGCATTCGTAAGTCATAGAGCAATAAAATCTTTGTTTGCTTTGTTTGTTCATGTTTTATCAAATTCGGTTAAGCTCGACCCGAGAAGGATGATGAAGATCAAGCTTCATAAAAAAAGCCCGGTAAATAAAGCAAGCCCGGCCCAGGAAAACCTCGCATTAAACGAATTTTCAAGCTTTCATTTTAATAGTTTGCAGTCCCAGCTAATTGCTAGGAGTCTATTCTCCTCCCAATTAGGCAAGGCAGATTATCTCTTCAAAAACTGTGAGTAAACATATCAGTATCTCGTGCACGAGAGTTGCCGTATGATAATAATGAGTTTGTTCACTTCTAATTTTCGGGGACGTGCATAAGTTTCAAAAAAAAAAAAATTTAGGTTTACGTGCGTATACATTTCTCTTACATACTCATGATAATTTCAGCTTTTTACCTGAATAAATACAAACACATAAATTAATAAATAGAGCTTGAGCTTGCTTCACCGTACATGTATAACAAGAACATACATAATTTGAGCTTTTTATCTGAACAAGTACTAACACGCGTGCCAAAACATCCTTCAATACTGCAAAGTGAATGCACTATCGTATAAAATTAACTGAGGCAAAAGCTTGCGCTCTTATCCTAAAATAGAGATTGTGCATCCAATGTCTGAGAGGATTCCTCCAGCATTTTCAGACTAGATAACATTTATGGAAATGCAAAGATTTCTACTCAAAATAGGTGAAGTCGGTTACCGATAGAAAAAATTAAATTCAATCATTGAAATTGAAGCAGAAATTATTCTATTTATATGAAAGAAATTTGAGGACAAATATATGTGGTCGTTCACAGACCTTTTTGACAGCAGTACACCTATCCAATTACATTCAATTCGTATGTTGACAAAATAAAAAAAATAAAAAAACATATAAATTTAAATCTTTGTATAAATACCCCCCTTGTATCCTCAAAGAAGTATAGGAACATATGTTGAACACCGTCAATTTTCATAGATTCACATACAAGCAGGTTGAAGAATCAGCTCCTATGCATCGAATGCACGAAGATTTTTTGCTTTCAAAAGCTTTAAGTGGAATCACCAAAATGATGGAATTTTTATTAGACTTGTATTTCCCCTCTCTATATACTTCTTTCCCTACATCAACTCTCTCATTGAATGCATGTTTGTCTGTGAAACATGCATCCACTGTTACTGATTCAAACACGGACGCCCCAAATAGCAGAATCCTCTTCACCACATTTTTCATGAACACTTCTGATTTTTTCCACTGACTTGCAGATTCCACTGCAGCTCCAATCAAATGATGCAACGCAAACATTACCAGCCTGAGCTTTCCACTCACAATCTGCAGAGGCAGATCCAATTTATGCAAATAAAATTAAAGAAAAAAGAGAGAGAGAAACATGCATGACCCAACCTTTAAAATTTCCAACCTAATATGGACAATGATATGCACTTAGAATGTCCAGATGGTGCTGATCTTTCAAGAAACATTAAATATCTGTCATAATTCCCATAACAAAACCTTACCAAATGGTATAATATAACAATGCAAAATTTCATCATCCACCATCTCTAAAATGAATCCCAACTTCAGTGTATTAAACCTACAACTTAACCTACATTAATTTACTTCTGTTATTGCTGGGACATCCCTTTCCCCACATTGTACACTAGAACATAAGCAAAAAGACAGAATAGTAAATCATCCTTTTTGGAAACGTTACCTGGAGGAGTCTGGCAACACATATTGCGGTCATCGATGTGCTCGACTTCCAGACCAATAAACCATGAACCAAGTGACACATCTTCATTGGCAAACTTATGCAATATGGGCCTGCAGTCAAAAACAGTACCTCCAATGACTTAGTTCAGCATAAAGTAGTACATTTGAGCATGTTAGACAGTGGACCAAAACCCCAAACATGGTATCTTTTGGTTAACAGAATAGGCTACTTCAAAAAATAATTCCTAATTCTTACTGGTTGATAGAAATATATGTGGCAAGATCCTTCGAAATGGCATAAATCTGCCCAGTTGCATGCCGGAAGTATTTGTTCCCCTCCTCGCCAAATTTCCAATACTCTGGCTCATGGTACTTGACATTCCTAGGGAGCATTATGGAATTAAATCAGATTTACATGACACCACTATAGACCCAGAAAAATAAACAGCAACAATCTAGTGAATATAAAAGAAGGAAATTACTTTTGAGAAAGAACAGGTCCGGATTTCATACACCCAATATATACTCGAGGCTTTGAACGGTGACGAGAAAGAGTAGTTGCTAGCATACCTACACAAGAAAGACAAGGATATTCAACGTCGCAAATGATACATAAAGAAAAATCTTCCTTGAAAAAAGAAGAAAAATAGTTAAAATTCAATTATGAAAAGTAAAATGGATAGGTTGCAGAAGCAAATACCAAGATTTACATGGACATCGTCATCCACCTTAACATAGAAATCAGCATCCCATTTTGCAACAGCAGTGGAAAAGAAAATCTTTGTTTTTGCAGACAATTCATGATATCCTTCAATGTGCTCCTACAATATTACAGAAGATTGGCAATAAAATTCTCACAAAGTATCATAGATTTTGAGGAATAGAGAAAACAGCCATGTTTACTTCTTACCAGCCGTAGGAAGTCCTTGTGCTGTGCATCTTCTGAATCAATAGCTTTATCTAAAATGCTGTTGGATGTCGCACTGAATTAAATAAAAGCAGGTATATCAGTTTACTTCCCAATTTTATATTTAGAACAACATTCGGTCAAAGTTAGTGACGATCAAAGACACGACATTGCCAATTAATTTTACAGATAATGCATTCTCTAGAAGCACAAGCAGAAGCAATCATGATCTACCAAGCCATATCGAAGGAAACTGTTCCACAAATAGGCTTTTGACAGAAAAAAAAAAGCATATCTTTCCTCTCGAAGCAAGCACAAAAGGTGAAGTGGACGTAGCAGACACTTAAATAAAAAGATTTTGAAATCAAAAGAGCGCTTCCTTTTAGCTGCTTTAACACTACTCTTGCACAATTCATGAAGCTAACATTTTTCATCAAAAGTAATTTACCTGTGGCCAATCATGAATCGGATGATTATTCCCTTCTCACGTTCTAATTGAATAAGTTTTCCCCCTAATCAAACACAGAAATAAATACCATTACAAACAAACTCATAACAACATCAACCAACAGCAGACTACCGCATAATTCAAATCCAATCTACCTTGAGGCATCCAAGTGTCCCTAACAGAATCACGTCGCTTCCTACTACTAAAAGCAGTATTAATTCCAATAACCACGAAAACTTTTGGCCTTCTGGAGTTCGTACTTGCATTGGCAGCAGAACTTTCCAAGCCAGGCATTTCCCGACTACTCCGGGAAGCAGCCAGCTCCATCTGAAGCTGCCCAATCGGCTTGTCCAAAGTCCTATCCGATTCAACAGAACCATCACTGGAAGCATTCCATTGTCCGTGTAAACTAATCAATTTTCAGCTCAATTACAAAATGAAATTAAATTTCTACTTACTGAATTGCTCCACGGGTTTTCAAAACTTCCTTCGCCACATCTTGATCTTGAAAAGCTTTCTGATAAATTATAGATAAGCAAAATTAACAAAGTCAAATAACTAATTAGATAATTAACAATCAACGTACGTATAGTGGTGAGACAAATATAACATACTTTAGCGCAATCAGTTGAAGCAACTGCCACTTGCTGCTCACGTCTGCGCACGTTTAACGATGGACGTCCATCCGATTCCGGTGGGTTCCACGTCCTGATCCAATCAGAAACCACTTCATCAACAAAAATAGAAAAAGAAAGATAAAATCACTTAACATAATAGTTTTTCTTGTGTAAAAAAAAAAAAAAAAACATACAAGTTGCTGAAGAGAATCCCGAGAGCAAAGCAAAATAAGCATAAAAAAGGAATCCATTTTGTGGAGATAATAGTAGTAGTACTCGTTCGATACTTCATTTTCTTTCTTTTTCTTTTCCTTTTTCTCTCGGAGCAAACAAGAAAAGAGAGAAGAAAAAGAAAGCGCGTGCAGGAGGGAAGATGGGGGTTGAAAAGTCGTGACTGGCTCCGATGATGAAGATGCCGAAGATTGTGTTGTATGCGAGCTCTTTATATACGAAGTTTAAGCTGACCTCATTTTTAATTTTTTTTAAATTTCTTTTAATCAACAAATAATGTGATTTTGAAAATGCAGGTTGGACCGTCAAAAGGTTAGGCGAAGCACGGAAATAGGATGTTAAAACAACGAAACGAAATTATGCGGGATTGTGTCCTGCTTGAGTCGTCGTCCTTGTAGGTGGGGCCCAAGGCCGTGGAAATCACGTCGACGCCACTCGCGAGTCACGCCTCCAGGCTCCAGTCAGCAATCGCAAACATCTCCCCGAACCGTAAAATGCGATGACCGTCACTACGGCGTCGTATTGGCCTAGTTGAGAACTTGAGAATTTGAGATACATTCTCTTGTTCCTTTCATTTTATAACCGTTGACTAATTATTATTATTATTTTTAATTACACGTTACCTATCGTCTTTTATCTGATCGTAATCATGCATCCAAAATTTCCCCACCTAAGTTTCAAATATATCATAAACTACATTTTACTTTGAATATGATAAAACTTAGATCGGTTCTGTATATTTAAACTTATCATTTAATATTATAATTGGTAGGATTTAATTTAATAGAAATTGTTTGTGTTTGATAGGGATACATTTTTTTTATTAAATAAGTTGTTTATATTAACATCCTATTTCAATATATATAATCGATGAACATATCACTTATATCTTTATTTTCATTTACATTTTATAATAATAATCGTTGGTTAAATTCGACTTTATTACCTCTTCTCTCTTTATTATTATCAATCGCCGATAATAATTAAAATATTTCTTGTTTATCAAAGATAAAACTATTTGTTAGCTCAAGCAATTGAGTTTTATCAAATTTTCTACAAGAACATGATTCGCGAGTAAAAATTAAAATAAAACGTACACCAATATTATCTCCGACGGCCAATCCTAATACCACCGAACAGAACAATTTGTTGGTCATTTTCTATGTCATGACAAATTATTCTTCTCTGTACACGAGTTTTCCTCATTCAAAGGTCACACTTAGCATTATTGTTGTTCTGGTTTTACATATTATACTTTGATTTCAGTCTTCTAGCCGTCGTTAACAACTAACAAGTTCAACTCGTTAGTCAAAGCAAGACAGTTTTCAAAACCGCAGCCAAAAATCTATAAAACAGACACTATATTGGGTTGATATACTGTTTATTTGTGGCAAAATGGTTTGATGATGTTTATTGTTTGTTACCGAACTTTGTTTTGCTTTGTTTTTGTCTAATTTTGTGATGGGCATATGTATGGTTATTTTGAGATTATTAATTTCGTTAGGAAACAAAAAGAACTACCCATTCTAACATTCTATTTATTTTAATTTGAAAAATATTACATAGCTCTCTTCATCAAACTATTCAAATTCTTTCTTTTTATTTTATTTTATTTTTTAATAATCATCTACATATCTCTTATAACATGGTCATATTTACAAATTGAAAGTTAAACCGAATCGAGTCTAACTAAAATTTAAGTTAAGCTTAGTTTAAATCTTCCAGAGCGAACCTAAATTGTGCATCCTATCCTTATTTATTATGAGTACTAATAGATATCTCAAATTTTTTATCCTAAATTTTATACTAAATGAACGTGTTATTTATTGAATAGTTGGTAATTCTTTATAAGATCTAAGCAAATTAATTATATTATCTCACCAACTAATTGATAAATGTCACATTATTTACGATATTTTTTGAGATAAAAAATTAAAGACGTATATCACATTATTCATTTACTATCGGAGGTAATGTTTGTTAAGACATCTCTAATACATATATTTACTTGCTTTCTTAGTATTTTAGTATCACATTCACATATATAATTAATAATTTAATAGATTTTTTACTTGCTTTCTTATGGAAACAGGTAACTTAACACATGTATCAATAAAAGAAATATGTATCACATTCACGATATGACTGTAACCTATTTTTTTATATCATATGATTGATAAAAAAAAATTCATGTTACCGTAGAAGAACACTTGTGACCGATGGGTGAGTTTGTCTAATTCTTGTTGCTCAAGATTTTGACCACAAAAAAATCGATTCGCTGACATCCTTTGCTTTCCACGTTTACTAGATTTATAATAGTTTTCATATAGCAGCCGAACCTAATTTATCATTAATGAGTGAGCTTTTATTCTCCATTTGAAAGAACAAAAAAAAATCTAATATTTGCAAAAGCATTTTTCATTTGGTCATTGTGTATATTTTGTCGAATACGTGTTGACAATAATAGCTACAACTGTGTTTATTTTATGGCCAAATTGTAGGGTAGGAAGAGATATTTATAATATGGGTTCGGTAAGTTACATTCAATGTAACTTACGGTCAGCATGTAACAATTCGTTTAGCCCCCCATGCTCTATATTATTTATACTTTATTCGTACGTATTATAAAACTTTCGGATTGTAAAATTTTATTTAGTCCCTTATGTTCAATTTTATTTTATTAAAATCCTAGAGTTCAAATTCACACCCTATAATTTTAAATTTCCAAAATAACCTCCATTTAATTAAAAAACATAATTATTATCAAATGATTTATAATTATAACTATTATTCTATTATAATCATAAATATAATTATATTTTTTAAATAGATTATTATTGTTATTATTAATAACAGGAATAAAAAGTGTTATAAATAATTAATCTATTCACAATAATTAATAATAAATTGTTAATAATAATAATAATAATTAACGATAATTATTATTAATAATTAATTTTTGACTAATAATAACAATAAAAATAATTAAAATATAAAATAATAATTATGATAAAAATTAATGAATGATTTTATAGCAATTGGTTATAATTTAACTCATTCAGATTTTGATTCTAAGACAAAACAAATACATAAATGGTAATAAAGCTCATTTTAATTACGATTCCTACAGTTCAAGCAAATAAATTATTCAATTAGATCACTCTATATTATTTAAAATTTATTCATAAGTATTATGAATTTTATAGTGCATTCACTAAATAGAAATCAAATTTAGTTGGAAACATAATGAATTACAATCAGAATAGCTAGAATTAAAATAAGGAATTAGAATTAGAATAATTTATTTACTTGAACTATAGAAACCGTAATTAGAATAAGCTGTATTACCATTTGTTTATTTATTTTGTCTTAGAATGAAAATCATAATGAGTTAAATTGTAACATTGCTACAAAATTATTAATTAATTTTTATCACAATTATTATTTTATATTTTAATTATTGTTATTGTTATTATTATTCAAAAATTAATTATTAATAATAATTATCGTTAATTATTATTATTATTAACAATTTAACAAAAGATTATTATTAATTATTGTTAATAGATTAATTAATTATAATACTTTTTATTCTTGTTATTAATAATAAAAATAATAATCTATTTAAAGAATATAACTATATTTATGATTATAATAAAATAATAGTTATTAATTAAATAGAGGTCATTTTGGAAATTTAAAATTATAGGGGGCGAATTCGTACTTTGGGATTTCAATAAAATAAAATTCAGTGTATGGGATTAAACGAAATTTTATAATTCAGAAAGTTTCATAATACTTATGAATAAATTACAAATAATATAGAGTATAGGGGGCTCAATGAAATTTTAGATGCTGACCGTAACGTAATGTAACTTAGGCGGAACCTTATAATATTTTTGTCAATTACGTGGACAGATTCAAAATTTCAATCTATTTTAGGAATAAAAAATAAAAAATCAGACTCAGATGGTTGGACTTAGGACCGCCCCAATAGCATTGCTGATGGGCCTTTCATGGGCTGGAAGAGGCCTCTTTTGTTTCTTCAGCTTGGGCAGTCGTGCCTCTATGTTATTGCATTTTCTAGGGAACATTAACTAGCCCCCGGTTTTATCTGTTTTGACCCCAACAATCAGAATTCTTTTAGCTCTGGGTTTGTTAAGGGAATAGACCGCGTCTGTATAGTATAGTTCACTTCGGTTTTTCATCGTCGTTTGGTGAATGTAATTTACACACGGTAAAATAAAAAATGAAATTCATGAAAATATTCCTAATTTTTTAAAATATATTAAAATATTTTCTCTAATTATGAAAAATAAAGTCGTATTTTTAACTTACTAGTAAGGGCTCCGCCGAGTGGTTTCCCTTTCTCGTTCTTTGATTGGCCACGTGCGTTTAAATAGTAAGGGGTAAGAGGATTGAAATCATTAAATATATGCAATTTAGACTTTGTTCACTCATATTTTCTTTAAAAAATTATCAACTTGTGCGAAAAGAATAGAAAGTGAACAACTAACAAATGAATTTGTTGAGAATAATTGCACGCAATAATTGGATTTGAGTGAAATAAATAAGTAAGAGATGGTGATCATGATGTGTGAAATACTATGAAATGAGATTTGATATTATTCATGAAAGTTGTTAAATATTTCATTCCAAAAATAGAAAATTCGAAACAATTGGATTTATATATATAGATTTGATGCAGTTACTAATTCATGATCTGGCGTGTACGTAATCAAAACTTCATTCAACTTGCTTGATGTGTATCGATTTATAGATTAAGTAATTTGCCTATTTAAATCAATTAAACGTATGTTAAAAAAAAATCATACTAAACGTACTTTTATTTGCATTTAAAATTGTGCAATTGGGCAAAAGGTGGTTGGTCCATATGGAATGCAATCAAAGGCCTGATTGGTATCACACACCTAATCCATATTTTGTTTTACACAACTAGTATAAAGTTCAGAGTCTCATTTGCACACAGAAAGGGCAATATATATATATATATATATATATATATATATATATATATATAAAGTTCAGAGTCTCATTGGTCTTAAAAAACTCTTCAGAGAGA
This sequence comes from Citrus sinensis, assembly GCF_022201045.2. Lineage (NCBI taxonomy): Eukaryota > Viridiplantae > Streptophyta > Magnoliopsida > Sapindales > Rutaceae > Citrus > Citrus sinensis. The sequence goes on along the minus strand of NC_068560.1, from coordinate 32,503,916 downwards.
TTTTTTTTTTCTTTTTTTGCGTTTTAATATAATAAAAATAAAATCTATAATTTGCTAACTCTTGGGACAGAATAGTCAATTAAACAATGGTAGATTTGGTCAAGATAACAAGATTAGTTTTAAAATCACAAATTATTTTGGGAATAATACAGCATCCTTGACCGTCAAGTAACCGATAGCCGGATAGGACCAGGTCGACATCGAAAAAACAAGAAACTATGACAATATGGCCACGGCATTATATAAAGTTTCTACAAACATCTAACAAAATGTGTCTTTTAGGCAAAGTTTCTTATTAATTTTCAGGAGATTAGACTTTGGACTTTGAATCAAGGAATATGTTGAGCTCAAGCAAAGGACAGGCGGCTACCTCATCACGAAGTTTATAGCATGATTTTTATTTTATTTTATTTTTTGGGTGATTTTTACTTTGACCAGTAATTAAATTTTATTAAAAATAAATATAAAATATTGTATTTATTATTTTCAAAAGAATAAATGTTTGTTTAATCATTGCATTTTGACTTAAGTATTTATTTAGTTCTTATATTTTAAAAAATATTTCAACACATCCATGTTCTTAAATATGTCACTCTATTGTTCTTAATTTTTATTTTTTTTTGCTTTTATAATAGGCCAAAACTTCTGACATTTATTTATTGAAAAAGTTAATTAGCAAATTTAGCAACAACTATTTATTAGTAAATTAACCAATAACTATCATTATAAAAGAACTGGTACTTTATGTGCCCTCGCAATAATATTACTAACTATTATTTTATAAATTAATTAATATTAGCCAACTTTAAATAATATTTAATACTCTTACAATAATCTTACTAATAGTTACTTATAAAAAAAATTAATTTATAAAATTAATCCTAAAATTAAAATAATAATAAAATTTACATTAGTTATTATTTTCTTTTTAAGACTAATTTGATAAATTAATATTTTTCATTAATACTCCTAAGAATATTATTGTAAATATATTATTATAAAAATAAAAATAAGAATAAAAATATAACATATTTAACAATAAAAATATTTTGATGTATTTTTTTAAAATATAAAAATCTAACCGACACTTAAAAATCAAAATATAAGAATTAAATATGTATTTATCTCATTCTAAAATTCACTGGTGTGAGGACAAAAGGGTAAATTAGGAGAAATATAATTTAAAAATATCCGCAATACGGTCGGTGGGCGAAACAGTTCAAACTTGAGAGACGCTGAGTTAGCCCTAAACTGGTTAAGCCTCTCGTATAAAACGCGCATCCCACCTCTCTTATAATTCTCGCATTATCCTCTCTTCGCACCGCATCGCATCGTATCTAAATCGGAGCTTCGTCTTCAATCTCTCTGTGTTTATATCATCATCTTATCATCTCAGGTATCATATTCAGATCTTTCACTTTTTCTTTTCTTTTCAGTTCTAGTATATACTTTTATTTTATTTTTATCTTTGCTTAATATTGCGGTCTTGTCGTGCTTGCTTGTTTGTTTGAATTTGTAATAGATGTTGCGATGTTGTTTTGCATGATCGGTAATGTAGTTTTATTGTATTTGATGTGAATCTTGTGTATTTGTTGTCTAACCATTTAGATCTATGATTTAGTCGGCCTTGTTTTATCTGAGCTGGTAGCTTGATTGATGACGATCAGATTGTAATTAGATTTACCGTGTTGGATTAATATTTGTAACCGCCTGTTATCTGATTGAGTGGATTGATTATAGGATTTTTTTCCACTTGAGATTCATTTATCTTTTTTGAATGATGATTTTGTTTTCGATTGTGTAAAAAGACAAAGCAATTTGTGATTACAATTGAGAATTTTTTGGGATTCGTTTCCTGATCCATGTTAATCAGAAATTGTCATTTAATTAATCATTGATTGTGTTTGAATTATTGAGAGACGCAATGGAACTTTAGTATTTATGAAGTTTGAAATTCTCATGTGTGTGTATATATGCTTGAGTGTCTAATCTAATAATTTAGACAGAGGACTTATTTGTTGTTATATATTTATCATCAGTCATGGCTGTGAATTTTATATTGTCTTGAGGTCTTGAGAACACTGAAAATGTTGTAATAGAGTTGAAGGGTGTTTATATTTTTCAGTCATGGCTGTTAATTAGCCTATTACATCCAAATCCCAGCGACATGGTTTGATTTGTATTTTGAATTCGTTATATCTATGTCTGGCACATGCACCAACAAAACTTGAATTCCCTTGACACCGCTCATGATTTCATGCATGCCAAATAAAACTGTTAATTTGCCAAAGAATCACGCACCTTTACTTGAAATCTCATCTCAAATTATAACAAGTTCTTCTAAGCCAACCTGTTAGGTCTGGCTGCCAAGCATGTTTATTGAATTCTCGAACTTGTGATGTTTACCTAATTACCTGAACTAACTTTTTTATTGTACAATGTAATGAGCATTTGAGCCCTGGTATTTTTATTTGGTTTCTATGTCTATATTTTTTTGACAGTTGATATTTATATCTATGATTTTGCTGAGAAACTGTGAATTATGATTATTTAATACTTTTATTTTGGTCTGTTCTCATAAATGAATGTGAATCACAATTATTTGTTTCAGAGGAAGTTGGCAGTTTAGTCTGCTGAGTTGCAGTCACAAAGTGGAGAGTGTTAAGTCTGAAGCTTTTTTTATGTCTGAACGGGCCTCTCTCTTTTTGTCATCAATTGGTTTGCTTGGAGAGTATTTCCCTACGTCTAGAAAAAAGAGCAGACATTCTTCTCATAAAGTTGGCTGCATGCATCTTGGCACATCTGAGGCATATACAACACGTATTGATTGCCTGTTTATGCGACCTTTTCCGATTGCAAGGAACTTGTCGGTTGAAGGGGGATTTCTTGTTGAAAGAGACAATACTACTGCTTGTTCATTAGCTTTCTGATTAATCTTACAAATCTATCAAGATGGCCTTGCAAAACATTGGTGCTTCCAATAGCGATGATGCCTTTTATAGGTATAAGATGCCGAAGATGATAACTAAGATTGAAGGAAGAGGGAATGGCATCAAAACCAACGTGGTTAACATGGTTGATATTGCTAAGGCCTTGGCCAGGCCTCCATCTTACACAACAAAATATTTTGGTAATGAGCTGGGAGCCCAGTCTAAATTTGATGAAAAGACCGGAACCTCTCTTGTCAATGGGGCCCATGACACTGCCAAGCTTGCAGGGCTTCTCGAGAATTTCATCAAGAAATATGTGCAGTGCTATGGTTGTGGTAACCCTGAAACTGATATAATCATTACAAAGACCCAGATGGTCAACCTGAAATGTGCTGCATGTGGGTTTGTCTCTGAGGTGGATATGAGGGACAAACTCACAACATTTATTCTGAAGAATCCTCCAGTGCAGAAGAAAACATCTAAGGACAAGAAGTCATTGAGGAGAGCTGAGAAGGAACGGCTCAAGGAGGGTGAGGCTGCCGACGAGGAGCTGAAGAAGATTAAGAAAGAGGCAGGAAAGAAGAAAGGCAGTTCTGCTAATTCAAAGGATGTTACTGCTAAAGGGGCATCAACCAAGAAAAAGGCCCATTCTTCTGATGATGATCACTCTCCATCTCGCAGCCAAGCAGATGAGAACGAACCGGCGATTGATGATGCTGACGATGATGATGACATCCAGTGGCAGACAGATACTTCACTGGAGGCAGCCAAGCAGCGGATCCAAGAGCAGTTGAGTTCTGTCACTGCCGATATGGTAATGCTTTCTACAACTGAAGAGAAGAAAAAGTCAGGGAAGAAGTCTCCAGACCGGGAGAGTAAGGGACATGAGAATGGAGCTAGTGGCCCTAACACCCATCTTGCTGATCAAATGAAGGATTTCCTGAAGAAGGGTGCCTCTGCCAGCCAATTTAAATCCTTTCTGGGATCACTCTCTGGGACTGCTCAAGTTATGGATGCTTTGTTTGTAGCTCTCTTTGATGGCATTGAGAAGGGTTTCGCTAAAGAGGTGACCAAAAAGAAGAACTACCTGGCTGCAGCAACTCAAGAGGAGGGATCACAGATGGTTCTGCTGCACTCTCTTGAGTCTTTCTGTGGAAAAGCAAGGCCTGCTGCAGTGAAAGAGGTGGCACTGGTTCTGAAAGCACTGTATGACAATGACTTGTTGGAAGAAGAGTTCATTTTGGATTGGTACCAGAAGGGCCTGGGTGGTGCCAATAAAAACTCACAAGTTTGGAAGAATGCCAAGCCAGTTATCGAGTGGCTCCAGAATGCCGAGTCTGAAACCGAAGAAGATTGATCGGTGAAATACACACTGGTTCATAAGTATTTGCTATTTACTATACTAATAGTGGTCCTATAATAAAACCTTAGCCTTTGTGGTCTGTTGTTACTGGTTTAATGGAGATGTCATGTCAGTAGTTATTAGTGGTAAAATCTGTCCTGTTTAGAATAAAATAGTAACTTAGAGCTGCCGTCTCTGTTCCCGATGTAATTTCATTGATATTGTGTATCAGCTTATTGGGTGTGGTCAGCTGAGTCTGTGTCAGTTCCATTACGGACATGATGTTGTAATATTGTGGGTGTTTCCGTTCAATTTGTTCATTATAATATATTTTCTAGGGAGCCCCTATGTTACAATTAATGTAACATACACACTCAACAACAACCACACAAATGATGGACCCACACAATTTGTGTGGTTGTTGTTGAGTGTGTATGTTACATTAATTGTAACATAGCATTTGCCTATTTTCTAATATAATGCCATCTTTCAAAACTGGGTTAGCAAAAGGATCTGAAAGCTTTCTGAGAGTAGCTAAAACGAAATGCGATTTAATGGATGCTTTGTCTCTCTGTCGCACCAGGCACGAACTTAGGCAAATTGTTTTACTCTTTTCTTCCCATTGCGCATTGCAGGAAACTGTTGATGACCCAACGGAATAACCAAACAAGCATAAAACGAGGTCGTGTACTGGCGGTCAGTGGTCTGCACACAGCATGAGACATCAAAATCTGGTCCTACGCCCCATGCTATTTGCTGTTACGGAATTCAAAGCTAATAAAATAACATTTTCCCGTTTTGTCCCTCTGTCTGTCTCCATCAGACAGTCAACCGACACCTCTCACTGTCTGACCTTTAATACCTCAACACCTGATTTGTTCATCAATCATCAGTCTTATCAATTACCACCATCTGAATAATTTCTGGACCGGACTCGGACTCAGCCAACCATTATTTCAATATCGTACAAGGGCGTCTTAGGGATTCGAAGATACATTCATTCCTCTTAACAGTAAATAGATCAACATCACAGGTCGGCGAGAATCATCTCCTCCCCCACAAAAAGGGAAAATAAAAAAAAAACGTTGTTCTTAAACCGTATTTCGGTATGCGTTGAAAACAACTTTGGTATCATTCGAATCGTATCGATTTCAGTCTCATTTAGTCCCTAAATAGAAAACATTAAAACGAGATTCACTCGCCTACATTGATAATGAATATCATTATCGTCTCGTTTTACATTAATAATACATGTAATGAAATACACTAATTGAAATTAATATTTTAAGACAGAATATTGTAAATAGTACTGCAGAGTAGCCGTTCAAGAGGTGTTAGATTTTCTATGCAAAATAACCCTTTACATTTCTCAAAACTGGCACAATACTAATTACCAAGACCCACATAATTAGTTTAGTTTAATTGATTACGCCTAATAATCAAAGACAAAGCCTCCTCCTCGTGTTTGCCACCTAGAAAACGAGTGAGCGTCACGGGCTCTCGTGATGATGATGTCAGAGCAAGAGGGTGTTGGGTGGAGCTGGCTGGTAGGGGCCCACGGATGGATTCACTGATTTGTCGTGGCTAAAACTGTAATTTGAAACGACCAATTAAAAGGAAGCATTTGAAAACAAAATAAAATAGTAGCACCGGCTCACTCCTCTATTCTTCGACCCCAATACGTCTCTCCCTCTCTCTCTACCCCTCATCAGACACTCGCGCCCACACTATAAACTATACTCATACAGCAAGCAAGTCTCAGCGAGAGAGAGAGAGAAGCAATGTCGCGATAACCCAAAAAAAAAATATCCCTTTGAGAAAAAAAAAACACTCTCCAGAGAGTGTAGCGCTTCCAACGAAACCCTAAGAAATGCCGTCTCAGCAGCCGTACTCTCCCGCCGAGCCACGCGCCGTGGACCCCCGCATCTGGCGCGCTTGTGCGGGCTCCTCCGTCCAAATTCCCTCCGTCAATTCTAGGGTATACTACTTCCCTCAGGGGCACGTGGAGCAATCCTGTCCTTCTATTACCCTCTCCGTCACGAAACCTTTCATCCCTTGCCTCATCACTCACGTCGAGTTCCTCGCCGACCCTGTAACCGACCAAGTCTTCGCCAAAGTCGTTCTTAATCCAATAACCGCTCTCGAACCTTCTAGAAACTTCCTCGAACAGCAACAGGAACAGCAGCCACGAGGCCTCAGCATTGGCAACGTTGAGGAGAACAACGTTGTGGCTTTTGCTAAGATTCTGACGCCGTCGGATGCGAATAACGGTGGGGGATTTTCCGTCCCGAGGTTCTGCGCCGATTCGATTTTCCCGCCACTCAACTACCAAGTTGATCCTCCTGTCCAAAACATATCCGTCACCGACATTCACGGCGCCGTTTGGGAGTTTCGCCACATTTATCGGGGGACGCCGAGGCGACACTTGTTAACTACCGGCTGGAGCAAGTTCGTGAACCGGAAGAAGCTAATCGCTGGAGATTCTGTCGTTTTCATGCGGGACTCAAGGGGCAAAATGTACATCGGACTCAGGCGATCCGTGAGGTACGGAAACAATGGAGATAGTGCTGGAGCTAGGTGGCGGGAGCAGACTGGTATGAAAGCAGAGGCAGTGGCGGTGGCTGTGGAAAGGGCGGTGCTGGGATTGCCATTCGAGGTGGTGTATTATCCCAGGGCAGGGTGGGCGGATTTTATAGTTAGGGCTGAGGTGGTTGATTCTGCGATGAGAGTTTTTTGGACAGCTGGGATGAGAGTTAAAATGGTAGTGGAGACGGAGGATTCATCCAGAATGACGTGGATTCAGGGCACAGTTACAGCTGCTTCTATGCCAGATAGGGGACCGTGGTGTGGTTCTCCATGGGGCATGCTTGAGGTACAATAGAATGTTTGTTTTTTTGTGATTATCTGTATCTATTCTGGTTTTGTGTCTTTGTTGTGATATGAGCAAATTTAGCGGCTTTGTTTTCTGTGTTAGAAGTGAAGCCTGATTTTAGGGAGTCAGTAGTGTGTTTTAGTGAGCACTTGGCTTTCTTAAAAGTGATTTCAAATTGTTGTAAGGGCTTTTCTGTCAATTTTGCAGAGTTTTCACTGAAATATGTGAAAGTGAGTCTATAAGTGCTTAATAGATGTTTCATAACATGCTGAAGGTCAATATCTTTGACAGCAGTTTCTACGAAAATACTACCAAATGCAGCTTATCTGATTCACGATTGACTTGTACTTTTAAAGTGCTGGATCCCATGATCCCAAGGTGCTTCTGTAGCAAATCTGTGCACAGAGTCAACTTATAATCAAAATATATTGAAAAGAATGATCTACATATAAAAGAACCAAATAATGTGCAGAAAGTGAAGCCAATATGCTCTATTGTCCCCAAAATGGGAGAGAATCAAGATTTTGTACAAATTTAATCTTCAAATGAGTAGACTGCCTAATTTAAGGCCATCGAAGTGAATTTCATTCCAAAAAGCAGTTTGTTTGCGAGATCCTTAACCTTGCCTCTGACAATGTTGTTTGATATCTCTGTTTACAAGTTAGAGGCAATTAATAAGCATGGTAAAATAATAGTTCTTAATATTGTACATTTTCTTTTGGTAATTTGGTGGAACCAATAGTCTGAATAAACTCCTGAGAGTTGTATAGCTTTTGTATCTGTTCATGGGTTCATTATGAGGTTATCATTTTATACAATATAGTTTCATGTTTTGTATGGAGTATTGCACCGTATTTGATACTGCAGCAATATTGTGCATGGACTATTGTTGTCAATCCCTTAGAAAGATTCACAACATAAATAGAGTATTTAATATTTGGACAACAAAATTTTGTGCTAAATTTAGGTCATCGTGAAGTCAGATCGTCAAAGAGCTTGTAGGTTATGACTAATGGCGTGTCTAATTGCAACTGGTATTAGAAGTTTGGACCCCAAGTGCATACAGTTTATCTCCCTTGTTTCTGTAAGTGTATGCTTAGATAATGTCATTGAACTGTGCCTGAAAATGATATTCTAAAGCTTTTATGCACTTTCTACTACTTGTATATATGAGGCCTATGTTTTGCACTTTCCTAAAATAGTTGAAATTGATGAAACTTGAAAATGAAAAAGTTTTTATTTTCTAGGATAACAGTATGTTATTTCTAAGAAGCAGTTCATTTTTATCCATGCTTGCTTTTTCCTTTTTCTCATAAAAATTAGAACAGTAGATTTTATGACAGTTTGATTCTGTGTGGTGATGACAAAACAGAGGAACTAAACTTTATTCTGTAACCTTCAAAATATTTTCATCCATTTACCTTTTGGACAATTTAAGATTTTGAAGTTTTATGTCACAGGTTACTTGGGATGAACCTGAAATTCTGCAGAATGCAAAGAGAGTAAGTCCCTGGCAAATTGAATTTGTTTCTCCCACACAACCACTTCATACCGCATTCCCTCCGGCAAAGAGACTGAAATTTTCTCCGAATTATGGATCAATGACTGATGTAGAAGAGGAAATCTTCTTTCCAGTGAACGGTTTAGGTAATTCAACAGTGGGGTGCCTGAACCCTTCATTGTTGAATTATAATACTTTTCCTGCTGGCATGCAGGGAGCCAGGCAAAATCCTTATAGCTTATTTAGTTTATCAAACTTCATAAGCGAGAATAATCATCAGATGTCCTCTGATGGTATCTTTGGCAACAACATGGTGCCAAAGTTGAGACGTGTGTCCACTGAGCTGAACATTGGCAGTTCACAGTCTGACAACTTATCACCCGATAGCCACAGTAGTGTGCATTCCTTTGGCACTGAACTTGGTGGGAACCAGGGCTGTAACTCGACAAAAGTTGGTGTTAGGTCAATTCAGTTGTTTGGTAAGATCATACATATGAAGCAGCCTGTTGAAAGTGGTTTTGGTGATGTTGTTTGCCCGCATGATGATGGTAGTAAAGGGTTCAGTGAAAGGGAAGATGTGAATTTGCCATTGGATTTGTCCTTGACTTACACAGAACTGCTCAACAGGTTTGGTATCCAAGGTCGTGGCTCAGAAGTTGAAGATGAAGTAGTTGCTGAAGCTTGCTCTTTATGAAAAAATAATTGTGCAATGAAATGCAGATATGTTCCTGTGCAGGTATGCTTTTCTATGAATTGACTCTTCCAGGTTGATGAATAATGAAAAATTCTGTTGATGCTTATTACTGTCAAATTTTAGTTAGTTCCGTTTGATGATGCTGTTATATGTATATTAACCTATGATGCATGTTATATTAAGGCATTTCTTTGTTTTTTGGAGTACAAGAAAGCCAGTAGTCCTGTGGTATAACTTTGAGTGAACTGTTCTTCTGTTAGCTTTTGGGGTTATTTAATTATTAATAACTGTAACTTCTCTTTTTAATGTCTGAATTTGCTGGATATAGAAAGGAAGACAACAGAAATCTTCCTTAATTGCTTTTTGCATTCTCTTACGTGGAACATATGAATTGTTGAATAACAGAAGCCTTACTTAATTCTTCAAAATTGTATTTTCCCTTCGTTAATTACTACTCTGCATTTCATGTTGTAGTAGAAGATAAATCTGGAATGTTTGCTAGGGTTATTAGGTCAAATACTCATCAAATTTGTTATTAGGTCAAATACTCATCAAATTTGCTATTAGGTCAAATACTCTCATCAAATTTGTTATGTTGACGAGGTGGTGCTGTTGAAAACTAAAAAAAGGTTGGCTGGTTCTTAGAAAACCTTAAATTGATTGGTTGTAGTCAATCTTGCGCATGGTTGTAACGCATTTGGGAATTTTAATAATTTTAGGTCATTGGTTTTGACCTCTTCTCATCCATGGATCTGAATGAGTGCTAATAAATTTGGAAGCTAGAAATATTAATTGGCTAAATACTATTTATTTCCTTGTCAACCCTGATGAGGAAATTTATTTATTGTACTCTTATTGTGTTTTTTATGCTTTCATTACTGCTGCATTATGACATTCTCTATTGATTTTTTTTTTTTTTGTAGGTACTCTGGCAGGTGGGAGCAGGAAGATGACTTGGTGGGCTTTGTCAGTACTAGTTTGTGTATGCTAGTTTGTTTAGGTGGTTATGATGAAAACTTGGAGCTATCGTAGACTTAGTTATACCAGTTAAATCAAGTACTATATGTTGGTGTGGGAATTTCATATTGCTGTGGAATTATAGTTTTGGTTTTGTTTTGTTTCAGGAAACTTGGTTGAGTTTGTTTCTAGAAATAACTCTGGTTTTCCGCAGCACAATCTGTGGCCAGAAAAGAAAAGAAAGTATTTTTTTCTGGTCAGAAGCAGAATGCTTGCTTAGGAACATCAAATATGTGTAGTGAAAGAGGATGTGCAAAATGCTTTTTACTATATTATGCCCAAGTTTTCCTCCTTACCTCCAGGCAAATCAGAAAGATGTGTAAATACAGGACAACGGTATTCCAACTAGATGCCTTTTGATTTTATATGACGCTATTTGAATGGATGATTTGGTTTAAGCTGAAAGGAATTGTTACTGCTTTTAACTTCTTGATAATAAATGTAAGCGTACTGATTTAAAAAAAACAAAAAAAAAACAAAAACAAAAATATGATGAGAAGGCAATTGAACTGAGTTGCTTTTGAGCACTCCAGAGAAAAAATAGAAACTCCTGTGTTGTAAGATATCCCATTCCTCCCTTCAAAACCGGGATCTTCTGAATACTGTATACAGCCATAACTATGAGATCTACTGGATGAATGCAAATGTGACTATCAGGCTTAAGTTTCAACTTCAGATAACGAATTGAATCTCCGGTAGAAGTGAAATTCACCTTTTTTTTTTTTTCTTTTTCTGAATCAATCTCATAAAATCCTTTCAAGTGGACAAATTTGTACTATCAGTTGGCTTGAAACTTTTGAGAAAGTGCTGCAGATGTATGACTATGTTTTTAATTTTTAACTTTTGCTGAAACCATGTTGTTTATTTATTTATTTTCAAATAAACTAAATGAGCAAATAAATAACGGCATTGCTAAATATTATTTCCCACCAACCCCAACAAAAAAGAAAAAAGAAAAAAGAAAAAAGAAAATAAATTATCAACTCGTATCCGAAAGTCCGGATAAATCTAGAACATGATAATAACGGAGGGGCGACAGGGGACGGGGAAGGCAGCACCCAGCTGGGAAGCGAAAACCCTTTGGTGTGAATATTGAAAACATAATAAAAGCTAAATTGAGGAAGAGAAAACAGCTCTTCACTAAAAGAGTAGGCGTTAATCAATTATCAATCAGTCTGAAGTCAATCGAATGGCTGTTGCGCTCTCAAACCACTCCTTCTTAGCTTCTCCGCGCCTTTCTTCTTCTGCTTCTCTGTATAGACACAGAAAAACCCTAGCCCTTCACTCTTTCAATCGGAGACCTCCTCTCTTAAACCTAGAACTTCCCCTTCACAACAATACAGCGCCTGGCTTCAAGTCTTTCTTCGCTGTACGCTTTTCTTTTTATCAAATGTTTGGAAATACTGAAGTTTAATGCAAACTTTATGGTTAAATTGCCTCGTCTAAGATTATGTAACGTACCTTATGGATTTTATAACTCATCGTTCAGTTGTTATCATGTATTACTTCTTCTTCTTCTAGGCTACATATTTAATCATTCATGTTGTTACATATTTAATTGTTTTTGTTGCTTTAATTGGAGTTTGATATGTTTCCATGCTATTGTTTTAATGTCGTGCAAAGTGTCTTGTAAAGTAAACAATGAGAAACTATTCGGTTTCATTTTTTCATTCCCAGTTTTCTTTAGATGATTTGTACTCTTGGCTTTTCTTGTTAGATAAATAACAAGGAGGGTTTCCATGATGGTGAACAAGCCTCTGGAAGTGAAGCAGATCAGAAACATCTGTTGAATCTGAAGACATTGATTGAAGCCTACAAGGAGGCTGTGTCTAATGGAGATGAAAAGGCTGTATCTGATATCGAAGCTCGAATTTTTATAGTACAATATGAGAAGAATGAATTGTTACAGAAAGTTTCCTCACTATCAGCGGAGATAACCTCTGGGAAGGAGAAATGCATCCGCTTGCAAGCAGATTTTGAAAATTCTAGGAAGAGATCGGAGAAGGAGAGGCTGGCTGTAAGGTCTGATGCCCAGGGCGAAGTGATTGAGAGACTTTTGCTTTTGGTGGACAGTTTTGAGAGAGCGAGACTGCAAATCAAACCAGAGACAGAAAAGGAGAAAAAGATAGATACAAGTTATCAAGGTATATATAAGCAATTTGTGGAGATCATGAGGAGCATGCAAGTAGCTGTAGTGCCAACTGTGGGAAAACCTTTTGATCCCGCGGTGAGTGAACCTTGGAGACTACTTCTGTTTGCATTTCTTATTCTTTTAATCTGCTACTGCGTCCACGCTGCGTGAAATTTTTTTGCAAGCAGTTTTCCCCTTATAATATACAAGGATTGGAATAATTTATGGAAGTTCAAAAGATTATCTATATTTCATTTTTTCATAATCTCTTTTTTTGCTTATGTTAAACAATCTTATGCAAAATGGCTGGAGCCTGTGCCATCTTTTTGGTTAATGTCATGGAAGGATAAAATAGTTGTGATGCGGAAAATACATCTGTCTTGAAATCAGGGGATGAATTTGATATGGAGGTTATCTGACATCTTGAGTGAAAAATTTGAGAAAAAAAGGCTCGAATATCTGCTTAGCAAAACGTTGGATCGTTCTACTCAGGTTTTAGGTTCAGTAGAACGACAATTTCTTATCTTACAGCATGAGAACTTCTGTTCTGTGTACATTCTTGATTGGCATTCTCCATTGAATTTTCAACTCCTACAAATTCACAAAATATCTTATGGTAGGTCTACCTGTTTCCAACTGGATGTTCTAAAGAAGAAAACAAGTTACGAAACGGGCATTATACTTGTTGAGTTTAAGTGGAATTTGACAATTTATTAGTTACAAGTTATGAAACTGGCATTGTACTTGTTGAATTAAAGTAGAATTTTACAATTTATTAGTTTAGTTTAGTGTTTCTTGCCTTAGATTTGAGGGGTGGTATTGTTTATCCTCTTTGTGTGTAGAAACATTAAATTACGGAATTAGTTTTATATAATTCCTTTGGTTCTTAATGACACCATGCTCTGCTTCTTTTTGGATTTTATCCTGAAGGAATGTAAAGGTGGCTCCCTTCGATCTTGTAATCAGGAAGTCAGATTAGCTTCATGGTTCATTATAGTTCCAAGTTCTTCTTTGTAGAGGTTCAGTTATCAGATAATTTATCGTGGAGTCTGCATTTGTAGACATTATTAGCTTATAACTCATACTTTGCAGTTTGTTCCCAGCCATTTTCTGATTTCTTCAATTTTATTCCTTGTAGGTGCATGAGGCCATTGCACGAGAGGAATCTGAAGAGTTCAAGGAAGGGATTATTATTGAAGAAACCCGCCGTGGGTTCCTTCTTGGAGATCGGCTTATCAGACCAGCAAGGGTAAAAGTTTCTGTAGGGCCTGGTCGAAAGAAAGCCTCCGTGGCTAATGAGAAATCTGCTGGGCAACCTGCAACAGCTGCAGGTGTAGATAATCAATAATCTTTTGTTTCGCGAGCTTAAGTATTCCAAATAGAGATTTTTTTCCTTCCATCTGCAGTCTTGGCTAAAAGCATGTTGCATATTTTTATACATTCTTTTGCTACCAAAGGCAAATGTAATCATTCGGTGGAATCATCCAGCCACTCTTTTCAAGTTCTGCATTTTAACTGATTTTTTTTTTTTTTGTTTTCAGAAGAGGGCTCACCACTACACGAATGACTTGGAACATACTTGTTAATTAATGCGTGTTTGTTGGGGAAATGGAACTTCAACCAATTTTCTGCCTATGATACCCATTTTCATACCGAACTCAGAAACTGTCATTCAAATTCTAAATTACTCTTCATGTTCTGAGGATCCCTAACACGAGTAATGGGAAGAGAGAGATACATTACATGTCTACATCCAAAATTAAAGCGGAATTTTTTTTTTAAAAAAAAAAAGCCCTCTTTTTCAAGGGATAAAAACAAATGAAAATAAAATCATTATAGACCTAATGGGATATATCATTATGATGCTTTGACATTGCTAATGGGATCCAGTCCAGCACATATAACGGAGATTTAGATTTTAGATCCTCTAGGGTCCTGTCATTTTGAGCCTTAAAATGAAAGAAAGATCTATATAAAACACCTCTTGCGGATATTGTTCAGAATGATGTCTGCAAAATAATGAATCTTATACAATAATAAAAAATGTTAAAAAGTTATACTTCTTCTTCTCGGAGTTTCATTTACAAATAAAATTTGCATCTAAATGTAATTGACCGCCTGAATTTGGAGTTGGCCACTCTAAAGAAGCATGTGATTATAAGCTAGCAAAACCCTTTCATAAGTCTTCAACAAATGTCCGGCCGTCAGAGATCTGAGTATAACATTACATTTAATTTCTTCATGGCCTTCAAAAGGAACTGCTTTCCAGACCTTATTATGAAAAAAAAATTAATTACACTTGTACAAATTATTTAAGCCAACAATAAGAAATGAGAGTATCACAAATCTATGTACAGTGGAAATAAATTCCAATCTTCAGACTGTAGGAAATGTGGTGTTTAATTCCTTTCTTGGAATCGAACGTTTAATATGTTTTCTGTGCATCTGCTACATAAGGGCCCTCTCTTAATCCATCAAAGTATCACACATACCAGAGTTCAAGAAGTCCAGCTGAAGCTCAACCACTTTTCTGCATCACCAATTAATGCTATCATCAGATTCCACAAATCATACAGACTGCAATAGAAGTATAGGAGTGCCATTAGTGTACAACTGCGTGTGTGTCAAGCTCCCATTGGGAGGAGCTGAGCTGTGGAGCCCACAAGCCCCCAATGGGAGCTTGACACATCACGCACTATAATGCGACTTCGCGCACATGATCATCCCCCTAGAAGTATATAATACACTCAATAGTGCTTTTGGATGCCTATAAAATCTTAACAAGCTTCAAATATTGATTTTGGGCAAATACTTTCACAAGAAAGATAGAAACATAAAACATTGGAAAAATGAGGACACAGCAGGTGAATCTTTTAGTTATATAAGTTATGGCAAAACATCCAAACACTTTGAAAACTAAATCTCTGCTGAGGCCTGCATGAAGGAAGAACTAAAGTCATGGCTACAAATTTAAAGCACACATCCTTAAGCTTATTAATCGATCAAAACTGAATGGGATTGTAAGGATGCTTTTGGTCTAATAATCAAGAATACAGGAGAAATCAATCATCTAAGAGTTAGCTGGTTACTGCAAGGCACAAGCATATCATGATCTTTAAATGGAAAAAAACTGAAATGAAGAGAATTGCCCTGCCTTTCAATTTCAACTTTTCACCATGGCAGAATCAAACGCAAGGTAGAGAACCTCTAGTTCAACAAAATGGTATAAAAAAAAAGATAAATGGTAATTGCCCATGGAATGCTTGCAGCTACCATACAATCTTCTTTCACTGACAATCTAGAATGGGTCTAACATAAGAAACTATCAAGAAAGAATTAGTCTAGCTCTAGTTTCAATCAATTGAACAATTGAACTCCAGCAACATGCATATTGAGCATATTGCATAGCAATTTTGAGATATGGAAATCCAAGAAAAAAGAAGGAACTGTGTGAGAGAAAAGAATGAAGAGTGCAAGTCAAACAGAAATTGAAAGAAAAGAACACACATGGGATAGTCAGTGACACGTATTTCGCTCTCATCCCCCACAAAATAAAAACGCTAAGTTACAAAAGTTTCTTGAAGTATATATAACAAAGTAATATCAGGCATCACTTCTCCTTTGATAGAACTTCACTCTTCCTAGATGACACTGACAATGGAAGATGATCTACTTTGTCAAACCTTAGTTCCATTAAAGC
Organism: Citrus sinensis; assembly: GCF_022201045.2. NCBI lineage: Eukaryota > Viridiplantae > Streptophyta > Magnoliopsida > Sapindales > Rutaceae > Citrus > Citrus sinensis. The sequence goes on along the minus strand of NC_068560.1, from coordinate 32,487,729 downwards.
ATTAAAGAGTCTACAAATGATGTGCTCAGTAGCCAGACCAGATATTCCACAGACTTCGTATGTGATTGATCAGTAAATTCAATCATGAAGATATTTTAACCATAAGTAAGCTATCATAATCATTAGTTATGTTAAACTACCCAGGAATTATAACCACAATGTCTTGGAGTCTCAGTAGCATAATCGATGAATGTGACAAGAATAGTAACTAGGCTTCTTGCATTTACATGCAATTGATCTCTAGTGTCTCAACTGATGATTCACACAGCTCAAATCTGAGATTAGTTGGTGGAATCTAAATGCCAAATATACAATCCTATATGTACCCCCAAAAAAAAAGGGATTGGACCGTATTTATATCACTTGCATAACAGCAGCCGTTAAAGCTCTGATACCAGGGGAATTTGGTAATTAATTACACCACAGTCCAAACAATGGAATCTAAATTATTTCTAACAAATTCAATTCATATAGCTACTCGTTTGGTAATTAATTACACCACTAATCGCAGTATTGAATAGTAACAAAAAAAAAAACAGGGCAGAGTTTACCAGTCAGAAGCAGAATTTGTAGCATTGATGCCTTTGTAGAATCTGGAAAAACGACGACGTAGTGGCGGTTTCGGAATGACAGGTTTCTTTCGCATGCCGAAGATTTCCTGTATTAAAGGAACGTGAACCAGAACTAGCTTCCACGCCAAAAACCATCCTGTAATTAAAAAAAGAAAAAAAAAACTGAGCTTGAAAAATCAATTCTTTACAACAATAGATTGCATAAGATTGGTAAGAGATAGAAAATTGTTTTCTTACCGAGTAGAATGAAGAAGAGAGCAAATGAGATGGCGAGAATCGGACGTAGAAGAAATAAATTGAAATAATTCCAGTAATAAAGAGAATTAGCTGCGATTGATGAAGAAGACGACTCCATTGACAAGTTTACGAGCTAACTTCAGCTACGCAAAGTATCTTTTATTTTTAAAATTTATTGCGTTTCCTTTTTTTTTTTTTTTTTTTTTGGCTTCGTGAGTGGATGGTTCGGGCTCGTCGACTGGCCGGACTATCGGGTCTGGGTTGTTGGCGGCTCATCAAATCGGTCCACACCGACTTAAGAATTTGTGCGGACTTGCCACCTCTATGACTACGTATCACGTATGTATTTAACTCATTTAAAAAAAAAAAGGGATTAATTTGACTATTGTTAAATCAATTCGCTTGCTTTCGAAATTTTGAATTTATCTCACTTTTGAAAAAAAAAAATTTACTAAAAAAATAATAATACATTCTATATAATAGGGGCATCTTTTTCATACCATCTATTAAAACAATTATGTGTTTTTATTTTTTTATTTTTTTAATTTCACCATCAAATCATTATCTTCTTTGATTCATTTCAAAGTAAAAAAATGTGGTTTTTTTTTTTTTTTTAATTTAGCCTAAAGACCATACAATCTCCTTCCCAATTGGGGTTGGAACCCCAATCCTTTTATTTACAAGATAAGAGATCTTACTCAAATAAAAAAAGATAAGAGATCTTGCTCAAATAAAAAATTTCATTGCTACAAAAAAAAAAGAGAGTCATACTTTAATATAAATGTCTGTACAATTTTTTTTTTTTTGGAATAAATAAACCATACTTGACATAAGAAACATTACTATTTTTAATTTGAGTTATGTGTAAGATCTTCAAGTTAAACTAGTGCTTTTATCTCTACTTCTGATCATATTTACTTAACTAAACTTGTTTAATTTTCGGATGTGATGTTATGAATAACATATATGTGAGTGTTTATGTTAGTTTTTCATTCCAAAGTTCACACTTTATGGGTATATAAACGTGTGTGCAAAAAAATCCATTGTTTGAAAGTTTCTATTATATTTCCATAAAAAATAAAAATGGTGTATATGAGAAGATGAGATTGATTTTAAGTATGGTGTGAAAACTCGAACCCCATATTTGGTTATCTAAACTATGGCTAATCAGTGTAGTCATGAAATACAAATTTACATATTTAAGTGATAATATCTAATTTATCATTTAATAATACCATTCACCTAAAGTAAATTTAAGGACGAATATTCTGATCTTTTTTTATTGAGTAAAAATTTCTCTTTTTTTTATTGAGTAAAAAAGACAAAAATTGAACGGTTCATAAATAGAAAAACCAATTGACTTGTGTTTAGTTAAACTCAAAACTGAAATGGATCAACAAATCCATTGATTCTTTCAATTAAATTTAAAAATTATAAATAATAAATTCAATTTCTAACTCTACAACTTAAAAAAGCACTCTCCTCCCTCGTTATCTCTCCCACACCTCACTCATGATTTCAAGCCAACCCACCCTATCCACCAACGTCACCCTTCAACCACCCCTTCCGCAGCTCCGCTGCTTGTATTGATACAGTCATCTTCGCCTCTGCCAGCCACACTATTTTCGTCAATCTTTTGTTACAGTGCTCATCTCTTCGGCCAGCCTGTGCCTAGGCCAGTCGCCTCATTCATCATCATCATCATCTCCAGCCATAGCCATCCCAACCTTTCTCAGTCGTTGTTGTCGCGGGGTGAAAGTGAGTACTGACTATTGAGTCGTGTTCAATTTGTTTTCTTACTTATTGTTACTTAATTTTTATCCTTAATTATTATTTTTTTAAAAAAAAAATTAGGATTACTAGATTAACGTTGGTTGATCAAAATTTTGATTTTTGAAACTAATTTTTGGGGAATTTTTTTTTTCAAGAATAATTAGGTTCAATTTTATAAATCAAGATCGGACGACATAAATAAACGGGTAAGTGATTTTATTATTTACTTATTTGTTTAAGGGAATTTGGTAATTTATTTAATTACTTAGTTGGAATTATGGTTCTCTTTGCATGTAGTTAGTTAAAGGTGGGACTTTTTTTATTAAGTATTGTGATGGGTTTTAGATGATTTGTGATTAAGGTTTCAAATACAGAAGCTTTGATATGTACTTATGAAAGCAATAAGTTTGATGTGGGGTGAACTGAACATACTGTTAATTATTATTAATCATTAAATGGATAAAAATGGTGTGAAATTTAAGGTCATGTATGGCTTGGGAGAGCAGTTGATGCTGTCTTAAATTTGATTGGCAAATTCTAATTTAATCAAGGAAGTGATTAAGTTGAAATTTGAATAAGAAGATTGTACTAAGATTCTTCAACGACAGACTATTAGTCCCAAAACATGAAATTGAAGTGTGTGTGTGTGTGTGTTTGTTTATTGTGATTTTATTTCGTATTGGGACTTTATTATTATGTTTTGAATTGACGATTTTATTTATTGTAGTTACTAGTTAATACAGTGAAAACTGTAAAATCTACTTTATATAGGTGAAAACAGAAAAATCATTGTAACTATAATGCCCAAAATGCCAAAAATCAAAAATAAATTGAACCGAATTATCATAATTGAATCAAACCAAATATCTTTTTTTTTTTTAAATATTGGTGAATAACGTAATTCGTATTCCCAAGTTATTGGTGGCATCCTTATATAACTATTCAAATCGATATCTATAATGATTCGCTTCTAAAATTTAGCTCGTATTTGGCTCTCTTTTTTTATAACCGATCAATTTTAGTTCGATTCGATTGATTTTCAAATCGAATAGAATCGAACCGAACTGAACCATGTATTATTTGCCCCTAAATAGATTCTAACTTCATTTTGTTTGAATTTAAATAATATTGATAAACATTTTACCTTATCACGATCCTAAAATAATGATAAATGAAAAAAAAAAGTTAAACTTTCATGACTAAAAACATCTTGACAACATGATAATCATCTATCTCATTACTCATAGTTCGCCATCGTATCCTAAAATTTTCAACAAATAAGATCTTTCTCCAAAAACCTTTCATGATACTGATTATCCACTAACAAGATCCAACGGCGGATAGAATCTCCAGGTGTGTCCGTGGTCTCGTCATAACTGCGAGAAGGAAACGGGCCCGCTTTTCCAGCTGTAGACTAGCCTACAAACTATGCCAAATCCAATCTCTATTCGTCACGTGGGCCATCGACCCATAAAACAAAAAATAAAAATAAAAATGTATTCGGGCTCCACCGAACCTGGCCGCTTTTCTTGTCCAAATAACATCAACATTCTTCCTTCCTTTGCTCTAATATCTTCATCCATTCCATTTCCACCACGTGTATCTTTGACAGGAACATCGCCACATCCCACAAGCAACCGGCAATTCCCGGTCGCCATATCTCCCTTGCAGCCAGTTATCATCCAGGTTCATTGCATTTCATCTAGCGTCCCGCGTCTACCAGTCACACAGTGAACGCTTACCCATAATTTTGATATTAACTCTTATTTTGGCAAAATATCACATTTCTAGGGTTTCAACTTTCAAGCCCTTCGAAGTTGGTGAAAAATTTTCATGGAAGCCTCTGCCGCTCCATCAACTTCTCGTCACAGACCAGCAATTCGTCACTTGCGCTGTAGCCTTTGTCGCTGTTGTCGCTGTTTCTGTTGCTGTTACACTTATCCTTGAGGCAAAAATCCTAGATCTCCTCGAAAATTTCATATTGAATTTTTTTTTTTCCAAAACGATCGAGTTTTAAAACATTTCATAATTTTAGGGTTTCATGGATCTATCATCGCATACGCAATCCGGCCTCTCTCTAAGCTTCCACTCAACTAATTCGTCACCCCCATCGCCAACGCCGCCCAAAACAATGATCGCCGACGATTCAATTTCTCTGCAAATCGATTCAAGTTATTGTCATTCACCGAATCCGATGCCGTCAAAACCGTTGCAATTACTCGAAGAAAGAACGGAGAAGCTTCACTCCGGAAACAACGATGAACGCGTCGACAAAGACGATGAACAAGAAGAAGTAGAATTTAGCATCTTAGGTCATCCTATGTGCTTAAAACGACAAAGGGATTGCCAATCTCTGCCGTTTACAAAACGGTTCGCTGTTGAACCGGGGCTCGAATCGCGTCGGGCCGGGGTTCGAGCTTGGGGGAATCAGTCTCTGCCCTTAGCTGACCCCGAGATTTTTGATATCATGGAGAAGGAAAAACAACGCCAATTCAAGGGAATCGAGTTAATAGCTTCAGAGAATTTCGTTTGTCGTGCTGTAATGGAGGCTCTTGGCAGCCATTTAACAAACAAGTACTCAGAAGGATACCCTGGAGCTAGATATTATACAGGCAATCAGTACATAGATCAGATAGAAAATCTATGTTTTGAACGAGCGTTAAAAGCTTTTGATCTTGATAGCGATAATTGGGGAGTCAACGTTCAGCCATATTCATGTACCTCTGCAAATTTCGCGGTCTATACGGGTCTTTTGTTGCCTGGGGATAGAATTATGGGGTTAGATTCTCCTTCTGGAGGGCATTTGAGTCACGGCTACCATACACCAGGAGGGAAGAAGGTTTCAGCTGCTTCAATATTCTTTGAGAGTTTTCCTTATAAAGTGAATCCGCAAACTGGCTATATTGATTACGAAAAGCTGGAGGAGAAGGCCATGGATTATAGACCCAAGATTTTGATTTGTGGTGGGAGTTCATATCCCAGAGAGTGGGATTATGGGAGGTTTAGGCAGATTGCAGATAAGTGTGGTGCAGTTTTGATGTGTGATATGGCTCATATTAGTGGGCTCATTGCTGCTAAGGTTTGAAATATGTTTTATTAAGAATTCTGTAAATGTATGGTTATCCAGTATACATATATGCATATTAGGCACAGTGAAATGTGTTTGTTTGAACATTGCCTTCAACTTGTTGTTGATAGTATTCATTTTGTACCATGGTCATTTTGGATTTCCCTCTTCTAATTTTTCTGGGGATAGGCTGAAAAACAATTCTTGATATGTCCCATGCGGTTGTTTTATATTGTTCTTTAAAGGAGAGTTCCAATTTTCATATTTGATAGCTATAGTTTGATTTCTCCAACCTCTACCCTCATAATTTCGAAGCTATACAGAAAAAGATTGGTTGAACTTTTCATTTCAGGAATTAATTGTTAACACCTGATCTTTCCTTTCAGGAAATTAATTGTTAAGACCCTACCTTTCCCTTCAGGAATTAATTTTACCCGATGAACAGTTTAATTACTTAAACATCTGAAGTATCCATAAATGTTTAGCAGCTGGTTTCATCTTTGTGCATGCTTACGGATCTCGTAGTTCAATTGTTTTTCTTTTCAATTAGTTGTAGTTTAATTAAGTTTCATTTCAATATTAGTAATTTATAATCTTTTCAACGTGTTAAAAGCTTTTCAATTTGTGAGACAAAATGTGTTGTTAAATCCTAGGATAAGGTTGCATCCCCTTTTATTGTTACTGTGTAGATGCTAGAAACTGTAAAATGTAACACTCTTCTGTTACTAGAAGAAAAATCTAGCTCAGAGAATTCCACTGCGTATGTTAGATTGTGTTAATAGTCAGATCCTCTGTCCATAACAGCTATTTTTATACAAGGACACTTGGATAAAATAGGAGGCTGATATTTCTGCATTATCTTTTTCTTATTATTGAGTGCTGTTCCATTTTTCAGGAATTGGCCAGTCCATTTGATTATTGTGATATCGTGACTTCAACAACTCACAAAAGTTTACGAGGTCCTAGGGGAGGGATCATTTTCTTTAGGAGAGGCAAAAAACCAAGGAAGCAAGGCATACCCCTCAATCATGGTGATGGTTGTAGTAATTATGATTTCGAGGAGAGGATAAACTTTGCTGTCCATCCATCACTACAAGGGGGTCCTCACAATAATCACATTGCTGCTCTTGCCATAGCATTGAAACAAGTGGCAACTCCTGAGTACAAAGCCTATATGCAACAGGTGAAGAAAAATGCTCAGGCTTTAGCATCCGCTTTGTTGAGAAGAAAATGCAGGTTGGTGACTGGGGGCACTGACAATCATTTGTTACTATGGGATCTGTCTACACTGGGCTTAAGAGGTATACTTGCTTTTATCTTTTCACTTTGTAAACACACATGACGAGTTATCATCCAAAAACAGGAAGATGATGCTTACATTTTGAGTATTTTTAAATTATTGGACTTATGGTCGTATTTTTACTGGTTGTTTGGTTAGAGAAACATGCAAATTTTTCTTCCTTTATGATGAAACTGCAAGTGCAGGGAATGTTTATTTTCTTTTAGTTGCTTAATTTGCAATTACGTTTCATCCAATTGATGCAGCTATCATGTGTTACATTCTTGAAACTCACCAATTTTTTTCTATTATAGTGTCTTAGTTTGATTTGGATAGATGCTAGAATGCGTAATTTTTGTTGCTATTCTATTTATTTGTTTTCCCAGATTGTCCTGTATTTTTTATAGGTTTGTTTATGGGCCTATGTTGCCCGGATATTTTGGCCTATGCTTAAAATCTTATTGGGATTTTTCAGAATATTAAACCCCTTTTGTGTTATGATAGTTGGACCACACAAGATAGATTCTTAAATTGTATTACTTCAGCTTTGTTCAAGAATATTTGGGTTGATGGGCACTAGTTGGACCAAATGTAACAGTTCTTTAGTCTGGCTTTGTTTGCAGAAGGATCTACAGTTTAGCTTGTTTACGTGTTTCTGGATTCTGCAGATTGTGAGATATCTCTTTGGAAGTGAATGATTTGTAGACGTTCAATGTAGGAATGACTATTATGCTGTAGTTTTGTCTTAGAAATGATGCATTCTTTTTAGCACTGCAAAAAATGATTATCCTTTATGGTTCCTCATTTTACTTTGTTGCTTTTAGGTTGTTGTAGGGAAATTATTGTAGCCTTTATTTATTTTTTTGTTTTGCTGGTAAAAGTCATAGTAGTAGAAGTGGAAGCTTTTGAAGCAGCTGGAGTGAAGTGTTCTATCTTGATGATTATAGAAAACTTCCTTTAGCAAGCGCGTGTCTTTTGAAATTGCATTCTATAATTTTTGCATGTCTGTGTTTTGAGTCTTTTACTTTATTCATTTGCGGCATATTTATGTTAACATCAATCTGCCCATATCCCATTTTTGCGGTGAAATTTATGTGCATCTGCTTTTCTTCAGGCAAGAACTATGAGAGAGTCTGCGAGATGTGCCACATCACTCTCAATAAATGTGCTATATTTGATGACAATGGTGCAATTTCTCCTGGAGGAGTTAGAATTGGTAAGTTAAAATCGTTCCTTGTATTTGTAGTTAATCAGTTATAATACACGTAGTTTGTCTGTGAGTTTCATAAAAGATCAGAATGCATGTCACACCTTTCCGTTTTGGTTTCATGATATTATCTGGTTCATGCTCTTATGATTTGTCAATGTGCAAGTCATCTCTTCTCAAAAATAGTAATAACAATGATATTAACAATAAAAGTAACCACAAAGATCCTATTGCAAACATTTTTTAGTACTTATTCCATTTCAAACATTTTTAATGCTTATTTCTTTCACATTCTATTGTATGTTTTGACAATAAAAACAATAAATTAGGGAATATTGATTCTTTCAAATTGCGATTGTACTTGAATATTCAAGTGTTCATCTATATTGTTATCTAACTATTCCTGAATTTTAATTCATTCATTTTTTTGTGATTAATTAATGTATCTTTATATTCTCATCTTCAAACATTGGCTACAAGTTTATAATACTTCATTCCCTCTATTAATCTTCTTTTGTTCTCTTCCAGGTACACCTGCTATGACATCAAGAGGATGTTTAGAGGCTGATTGTGAGACAATTGCGGATTTCCTTCTTAAGGCAGCTCAAATAACAAGTGCTATGCAGAGAGAACATGGAAAACTGCAGAAAGGGTTCCATGAAGGTCTCCAGAACAATAAAGAGATTGTTGACCTCCGAAATCGGGTTGAGGCATTTGCTTCCCAGTTTGCAATGCCGGGATTTGACACCCTCTTGACGAATTAAATGACACACCTGCATGCATTTGTGACTTCATTTTTGTTGCTTCTGTGGCTTACCAGAGCATGTGCATGGTAACCTATCCATTTCAGCTCCCACCCTCGTCCCCATTTGTTTTGCCATTCATCCGCTGTAAATAGAAAGAGGCCACGATTTTGCATATGTTGCCAAAATTTTACAGCCGTTATTGGTTCCCCCAAATTGCCTCCAATGGTGTTTCTTTGTATCTTGGTACAGAATATATACAAGCTATTTCTTTTCCAATGTATTTGTGGAGGCACAGCAAAAAACTGAGTTATGCAAGTAAACACGTGAATTTCTGTTCCTGGAGTTTGACTGATTTCTTTCCTTTCAGATTGTTATATCATCTGGGAATCAATGTCATTGAATTTTTTGGTACCAATTGCTGCAATTGCTTATGGGTTAATGAATCCGCGAACGGCATCCAGCTCTTGGATCATCATGAGATTCTCCTGTATACAATAATGCTGTCAATTTTACCTATTTTTAGCCTGATTTGTATGCTGTTTTCGGGATTTAAATTTGCTAATCGATGATTCGTGGCAGCATTTAGAGGTGAAAAGCTAAGGCTGACGACTAATTGGAGCCCTTTTTTTTTATCGCAGCTGTGGTTTTCCTTCCCCTGTTTAAATCTTGTTAAAGAGAATGATTTCTTGTGATAATATGTAAGCATTGACTAGTGGTTTTGAAAAAGTCATGATCCAACACACTGCCACTCTGCCAGTGCCATACCCACAGTTTTGTTGCAACATAATTTTGCTGCCAAAAATCAAATCCGCATGCTTGTAGCACAGTTGGTTTAATATTTTTTTAATTATTTCTTTTTAACTGGATATTTTATCGTTGATGTTTTTTTTCATCTGTTCCCTGTTAATTTTATATAACCATAATTAATTCAGCATTCTCGCACGGCACCCTTGAAGGGAGGCAAGGCATGAATTTCCGGCTAGGGACAGAAAGCATGAGATACGGTTGAGGAGCAAGAAAGTGACCCCCTCAAATTTTCTCTTATTTTTATATGTCCACACACACCCCAAAAAAGGTGGGGAAAGAAGAGAAAAGAAATTGGGTAGCAGAAACAAAATTAAATTAATATTCAGAAAGAGAGAGAAGAGACATGTCAGGACTGAGGAAGAGGGCTGTGTTGTGCTTAGAAGGAGCTTTTCATCATCAACTCCATTGCTTTCAAAGTAAACCGAATCAGACAAAAGCTTCGTAAGCCCCCAGCCCCCCATCCCCTTTTTCATCATTTTTTCACATCCAGAATGATTAGTCATTTTACTATAACAACTAGAGAGCACTCAGCCTCCCCACACTCACACCCCTCTATACCTGTGGCCTATATAGAAGCCAGAGCTAGAGGGAAACTACTTTTAAAATTTTAAAATGCCTTAACAAAACAATACCATATATATATATATATATATATATATATATATATATATATATATTTAAAAAAAAAAACATTAAAACTTAATATCAGTTGACAGGTTATTTTCTCCCCTGTTAGAGAACACAAGAAGCTTCTATTCTTGGGTGTTTCTTTTTCTTTTTCTTTTTTTTTTTAAAGAAAAAAAAAAGATTTTCATTTCTGAGCTTTTTAGACAAAATCTATTCTTCTTCAAAGCTTCAACTATTGTGACTGTAAACGAACATAGAAACAAGAAGAAGGACAAAAACAGAGGGAAAAAAAAGGAAGAAGAAGAAACGGGTTAAAGGGGTACAACAACCCGTAACAACTGATTCTTCTACCCAGCAGTAATAATAATAATAATAATAATAATTTTTTTTTTTTTCCTTTTTTGGGTTGGGTACTTGGGTTTTTTTTTTTTTTTTTTGTTTTTCAAGGGACCGATACCGATTCCTAATGCTGTTAATAATAATAATAATAATAATAATAATAATATCTTTCTAATCTACCTATGACTGCAAAAGTCCAAAAGCTTCTTCCTTCCTTCAACAATCTCATCAAAGAAGTCATCAAGTTGTCCAACAATATTCTCAGCACCAGATCTCAAAACCCCAAAACATCCTCTCAAATTTTCAACTCTCTCTCTTATCCCCACTTCGTTCTCCCAATCCACCGCCATTTGGCCTTGGCCGCACTTCCTCTCCAGTTCACCCCTCAGCTCATCCAATGCCATCTTTGACCTCCTAAATTCATACAGCAACACCCCCTGCTGCTGCCTCCCGCACCCACTCACACTCATCTGATTTATCTCCGCCGCCACCCTCTCCTGCAGCCTCGCCGTCGATATCATGAACGCCGATCCAAAACACAGGCGCCCCTCGTACCCTCCTCCTCCCAGAAAATTATTCGATTCAGGCCAGCAGTACACCACTCCGTACAGCAAGATCATCAGCAGCAACGAACTCACATTTCTCATTCCGTACAGCACCCCTCGGAAACCGTTGAATCCGTTCAGTTTCGATTCGATTGACACCTTCTCATCAAATCTCAACGAAAGTGCCTGGATTCTTGTTTCCATCAACGCCCTGTTCTCTTCCTCCAGCGCAGCTGCTTCTCTTCGGCAGACTGAAATTGCCCGGATCACCTGTTTCATTGTTTAATTCATCACATGTGTCGCCAATTGACAGTTGCCTTGCAAACCAAAACAAAGCAAAGCTGAATAATATTTTTTCCACACAAAATAGAAGGTGGGATGGTAACGATTAATACAAACCTGTCTGGAGAGCTGAGGAGTAAGATGGCGATGATTGTCGAGGGAAGAAGTGATGTTGAAGCCGGCCGAACAGTAAGTCTCCATGCCCGAGATGCCTGATTTAATGACGTGGCAAGCTTCCCAGAGCTTGGAGCTCTCGTCCATGTATTCGTCGAGCCACTTTTCACCAACGGGTAGGTGGAGCTTTTGGACAAGCAGAGTTAGTTGAGAGTGGAATGATCTCAGAAGAGACAGCACTCTTTGAAGAAACTGAATGGACATGAAGTTGTTGGAAAGGTATACAAGTTCGAGATCATCGATCCCACGAGTCAAGGATGAGTAGAATCCGTTGACAGAGGATGAAGAAGGATCCATTTTGTTTGTTAATAAGGAAATTTAAAAAAAGAAAAAGAAAAAGAACTGAGTGTGTGTGTGTGTGTGTGTGTGTGAGAGAGAGAGAGAGAGAGAGGGGGGGGGGGGGGGGGAAAAGAAGACAAGCTTATGGGCGAGAAGAAAAAGGTTATATAAAGATTAAAGAAGAGGGAGATATAGATCTTTAAATTAAAGAAAAATAATAATTAATAAAAAGGGGAACATAATAAGAAGAAGAAGAAGAAGAAGAATGAGAATGGGAAATGAAAAGAAGAGAAGAGGGGTGATGGGGGAATATGAATGATAATGAATGAATATCTTAGAAGCTCAGGTTTCTAAGGTTGAAAAGGATTGTTGGGGGGCAATGATGGGTGTTTCCTATAGAGGGGAAAGGATGATTGGTAATATGCCATTTTCATTGTTTAATGGGTACAAACGAAAAAAAATAAAAAATAAAAAATCTAATTTTTTTTCATTAGCTTGTTAATTTTTCAGCCATCAAAGAAACAAGATATTATGCATGTGTGGGTATATGCCAATGCTATTGCTACAAGTGGGATGATTCATTATTGAAATAGGTTATGATAGGTGGCATTGTTTGTTGCTGTGTAAATATGATGAAAGGAATAGGCAAGAATAGGAATAGATTGAATGGAATGAATGATGGTATTGGGTTGCAAGAAGTTTTGACAGTTTTTGACTGAGATTCTCTGTTTGTTTGTTTGTCTGTTTGTTTCTGCCTCTTAAACTCCTTCCTAACCAGTAACAGCCTCTAAATTCTATCTAATTATTCTTTCATTTTATCGATTATTCTTTCATTTATGAGTCTTCGTTTCCCTTTTGAATCGTGTGCTCTTTGGCTGCTTCTTCTTCTTCTTCCCTCCCTCCCTCCCCATTTTCCTTCCTCGAGCAACTGACTTTGCTCCCCCCAACTTCTATTTTTATTGAAATTTGTGGCTTCATTTCTCCTAGATATTTCTTCTTTTTTTTTTTTTTTTTGACCAAAAAAAAAAGGGCAATTGGAATGATGAGGTTCCTTGTATAATAACTTACCTTCTACAATGCAAAATCAGTCCTTTTAGGCCACCATTTTTTCTTCTTCTTCTTCTTCTTACAAATTACAATACAGTGATTTCATTCATCCATTCAAAATCTATTAAATTTGAAATGATTTTAAGGACCCATCAAACGGCCGATCTCAAACAATTAATTCATATGTGCTTCCTTGATTAATTTTTAAATTTAGGACATGTATTTGACCAAGTGGGTTTCTAATGATTGACCGGCCCTAGTTATTGATCAACGGCAATGGCACGTCGAAAGGCCTGGGGTTTGTGATATTTTAACTTTTCCCTTCATTCTTTAGGCAGACCTTATAAAATTTTGCATTTTAATCCCTTTTTTTGTTGTTAAACTATTATAATCAATTTCTTTTCACTAGCTAGCGAAGGTAGGGAAGGGGGACCATGAAATCTTATTTATTGGGTTATGTTTCATTTTTATGAAAAAAAAAAGAAAAAAAAAAGAAAAGGAAAAATCAATCGAGTGCTCGTGGGTTTTTGGAGAACGAGACTATCTTGAGAGGATGTTGGTCTTCTAAGATTTCATTGGAAAGTGAAGAGGAATTAAGGTCCATTATTTTAAGGGCACTCGATCTAGCAACCCCTCGTCTCTTTAATCTTAGGGGTAACTCCTTATTCCAAAGCCTTGCCCTTTTAATTACATATAAATTATTCTTGTTCTTTCTTCTTATCTTATGAAGAATGATTATTGTATTGTGTTATTAAAATATTTATATATATTCTGTTTGCTTTTTTGGCCTAAAAAGCATAGCTCAATCTGCTTTAGAAAGCAAAATTTCAGTTAAGTTCCCATCATTTACTTTCCAAGCTTGGTAGTGGATGAAATTGCAAATATTCCACAATTAAGGCAGCACCAATTCTTGAACTAGGCTAGATGATTGAATTAATTGATGAAATATGACATTTAAACCTTTATTTTATTTTATTTTAAAACAAGCATATTCTTTAGAAAAAGCTGAGAGTAATATGGCTCCCTATTTTTGTCAAGCAAACAAAATCAGTTCCAAGGATCCAAATATTGCTTAGGAATATGAGGTAGGTCTAGATTTGAGATCTGGGGTGGGTGAGGGTTTGCTTGGTTATGTTTAGCAAAAGAAGCACTTCCCACAGCGCCTGTAAAAGTGCTTTTTGCAAAATTCAATTGTTAACAAAAAAAAAATAATAATAATAATAAATCATCATATTTATGGCAGATAGAAGTTTCCCCAGTCAACGAGGTCCGTCAAATTTACATCAGTAAATGAAATGGACGGCTAGATTTTGCATCGGCTACAATGCAACATCCTTTCCGTCCCATCATGAAATTTAATTTGCCTTTGATAAAAGAATGTTTCATTTTCTTCTTAATGTTCTTAGATGGATACATACAACTGGATGGTCCAGAGACTCTAAGAAATGAAAATGATATAGAAGAATAATTGTTCCTATTTTATATATAAATAAATAAAGGAATAAAGGAAGGAAGGAAGGAAGAGAAATAAATAAATAAATATATATATATATATATATACATATATTCTTCCTCTAAAGTTGTTCTAAGTCATGGTTGATATGGCCTTGGTAGGATCGGCAACTTGCTTATCAAATATAGTTCCCAATTAAAATTGTGGTTTCCGGGGGACCACTTACACTTCTTTTCATTCCTAGTGAGTGTTAGTGTTGATGTTTAATGAAGATAAAGCCTTCCTAAAACAGCTGCTTTGTTTTTAAGACAAAGTGATTTTGCAAACCTTCTCGTCAATAATGAATATGGGCACCACCTTCCTTAACATTGAGATTAAATGTATTCGGCCATGGAAGCAAATGAATGTGACTTGAAATTGAAGTTGGTCCAGCCTAAGGTTTTTTGGGAATTTAATTCTTAGCATAAGATATCACGTTAATGTGTTTTTGACATTTCAAAATTCTTAGCATAAGATGATTGGAAACCCCCCCCCCCCATCTTATTTTGAAAATAAGAAAATAAAAAATAATATAAGAATCAAATCTACGAATAATCTCGGAATCTTATTAAATATAATTTATTTTTATTTTTATATAAATGTTTATCTATTAAGAAAATATTTTTATATTTTTCTACTAAAATGTGTCGTTCTTTTTTTCTTATTTTCTTATTCGATTTTTTTTTTCAAAAAAATTATTTAATGATAGCCCATCAATTAGCTTTACTGCTATAGCAAGTATCAAAACAAATAATGGGAAAAGTGCGTATAAGCAAAGGACTAAAAAAAAAAAAAAAAAAACTGTTGGCTGATACCTTTAAGATAGTACTCGTACAATAATTGAGTATTTAAACAGTTGTCTTGTCTGCAATACTTTTTTTTTTAATTTTATGCTCAATTATAAACGTATAGCGAGTAATTGAAGTCTTCAATCACATTAATGAAATTTGAGGACAAAAGTGAATCACCAAATACAGTCTTTTTGAAAAGCAAAATAATTAGTTGGAGAGGGATGGTATCATTTCCCTTCTGCAAAAGCAGGTGCTCCAATTATTACAGTACAAAAAAAGAAAAAAAAAATATATTATGATGATGATGATGAGTAGTAGAAAGAAATCAATAGACGTAACTGCAAGACCCTATAACAACATACTCATAAGTTAAAAAAAAAAAAAAAAAAAAAAGTAATTATAAAATTATGAGTAGATTGTTGTTGGGTTTCTTTTACGTGTGAATTCACAAATATGGTTGTCACAAATTTTTTAAAATGGTCATTGATGTATTCGCTAACAGCAGCCCAAATGAAAGTAACCAGTGACACTACTAGATTTTACTTGAGATCCTTTTTTGTTAAAGAGCATTGTCATTTCATTTTAGTAAAGGGCAAAGAAAAAAGGTTAAATAAAGTTAGGCGAAAGCGTTAAAAACCCTAAATATTATAAGACAGGTGGCAGCCCAAGCAGTGCAACAACTGGATCACAATCATAAGCTCAACCTTTCTAAAGTTGAGTTTTCCTTTCCTGTTGGGCCACCCTACTGCCTCACCTTTAACTATTTGTAAACAGTTGAAATAGTCCAACAAATATGAAGAGCAATTATGTAGAATAATTTTTTTTTTTTAAAAAAAAGTAAATAAATAAATATATATATATAAAAAAGAAGAAACAAAACAAATATCCTGCTGCATGCCAAATGTTTGTTTAAAAAACAGTGTTTATAATAATTTTTTGTGGGAATCACAGTATCTAAATTATATAATTTAAATGATGATGCTGAGATTGAGATATGTGTTGATTATGAGTGACTGAAACGGTTGGTTGGTTGGGATGGATGGATTGGGAAATTCATTAAAATCATATTCGTATGTGGCGTTAGTAGTGACAAGCTTTCCTCATAAGGAGATGGGCCACAAATACATCATATTGACATGACCAAAAGAGCTTGGTATTCAATGGGTGCTTGAGATGGGGATTGAGTTACTGTGCTTGATACGATATTGCGGTCTTTTTATGCAAATGTGAAAAAAAAAACAAAAAAACAAAAAAAAAAAAAGGTTATGTGTATGGATGTCATCATTTACCTGATAATATCTTACTATGCACATAAACTATAGTCACAGTGTTATATTAACATAACGTGATTAACTTTGTTTCATAAAGAACATACACACACAAGCTCTCTCTTTTTCAAGAGAGTTGAGAGCGACAAAAGGGAGGAAAGAAGGAACAAAGGAGAGAGGGCCAACCAATTAGCTGGTAATCTTTTTTTCTAAAAAAGAAACGAGAAGGGGATTAGGGGAGGCGTTTAATGATGATTACGAGAGGAGAAGAAAGGACTCCATTATCAAATTTTAAAGGCCCTGCCTTATTCTTGGGTCTAAAAACCCTATAGCCCATTCCTTTTCTTTGACTAAGTACTGATAGTGAGAGCTGAGCTGAGGGGGGATATGACTGTAAGGCTTCAAAATTTGCTTTTTTGCTTCAAGTAGGCAACGCCCACTTTAGGATTCCTTCCTTCCCACTATAGGCAACTTTTTAGTCTTTTAGCCCCTTTCCTCTTCTCCTCCCCTAAAAGAGGGAGCCTTCGAAAATTATATAATTTTGCAATCAAAGCCGAAAACCACCAACTAACCTAAGCATTTATAGGCATAGCAGCAATGCATAAGCAGTTGAAATAAAAAAAAAAAAAAGTGCTTCTAGCTAGGCTATGTGATATGGGACTGGATACCTAGGGAGGAAGTGTCTCAAGGTTTCGCTTTTTTCATGATTATGATTTTGATTTGAGAATATATCACAGCACAGAGTCTACAAAGCTAAAATGGCTATCTCCTCAGTCCTTACCTCACCACGTGCCCGAGTGCTACACGCCACGTGTTATAAAATTAATGGCTGGCAACCTCTCTCTCTCTGTATGGTGCATAAAGACTTGCTGGCTGGAGCTGCAAAGCAAGCACAATAAATTTTTTGACAGCTGATGTGCCTGTGGATACTGACCAAGATAGCCATGACAACAACTTCTAAAATTGCTCTATCTCTTGTCAGTTTCGGTGTAAAAATACTGACCCTTATAGTCGATGAGATTTGCGCAATGATTTCCACAAAAGAAGAATGGCCATCTATAAAAAAAACCAACCAAAATCAGCATGTAAATTTCTGCTGTGCATGCACTTAGCTTAAGAGGAAACTGTTGCCTTTGATTAATTTTCCTATTTATTAAAAAGCATGGTCGAATACTATTAGTTATAGCATTGATTAAAAATGCACGCATTAAAAACAAATATATAATCTTTTTATTTAATAAATGTAATCTTCTAATACAAAACACTACAACATGGTGTGAGAAAGTGGTTAATAATATATTTTTTTTTAATAAATGTAATCTTTTAATATAAAATACTACGACATAGTGTGAGAAAACTTTTGTGGGAAATCAGATGCTGGTCTAGGCTGCAGCAGCTAAGCGCATAATGATGCAGGTTAATTTTGGACAAATTGTGGGCTATTTGAGTTTTTATACATATATAGAGATCCAGGGAGCATAAGGCTAGAATTTTAAGCCGAAAAATGAACCAATAGTGGACTTTCACTTTATTGAGCTGAGTAAAGAAATGGTTTAAATATTTAGAAACATTTTTTTTAATCTTTTTTTTGTCATTTAGGTCATTGATCATCGTTAACCACTAAGGCTACCTTACCATAAGTTTGATTTGGTTATTTTACTTGTTATAATGTAAAAAAAAAATTAATTTAGCACAAAAACACGTGTTCATCCATAATAATTTAGAAGGTAATTAGTCACGACTTATATAATTATGATATTTTTTTTACAAAACTCAACAAATTTCCGTTATATATTGCTTGAGATATCATTATCACGAATATGTTTATTTTTTAAATGATGATACAGCCACAAATTCTTGTACAAACTTATCTTGTACAAACTGATATGATATTAATTCATTGATTGAATGAAAAAAAAAAAAAAGATTTTGAAGACATTTAAAGTTACAAAGGGTAAAATTCTAAATAATCTTTTGCTACGGCAACAGTCGAGACTGGAAGGAAAAGAAGAAGAAAGAAAAATGATGTAATTGATTGATTATGCAAATTATTAAATTATTTAAATATTCATACAACAACAAATTTATTCCCCCCCCCCCCAACCAAAACGCAGCCATCCCTTTGATTTGAGGCTTTAAGTATGAGAGCAAAATTAGCAAAGTCTTCTACTGCGTTTCTCGGCTTGGAGTTGAAGGCCCGAACTTGATTGGAGAAGAAAAAGAAAAGCTCGAGCCTTGAATTGTTTTGGGGTTGGATTATTGTCACTCCTCCAAAATTCTTTTAAAACCTCTTTTTTGTTACAATTACATTTAAGGACAAATATTATAATATATCTCACATTTATTTTATCTCATTTCAAATTTTTATATTTTTTTCTCTTAAAAAAAACTTGTATTTTCTCTGCTATCAAACTCACACATGTAATTTTTTTTCTCAAATTCTCTATAATTTTTTCTTTAATTATTAAGATAATCTATTGATAATAAACAAAACACATGCTGACAAAATTATTTACTTTTTTTTAAGGTTCATAATAAAACTTTTTACATCATAATCTTACATATATTTTATTTAATTAATTGATGTTTATCAAGAAGTTTATCACCCATAAAAGTTTATTTGTAAGGAGTGAGAAAATAATAGAAAATTCACAAATTCACAAATTAAATGTGTTTATTTAGAAATAAAGGTATTTTTAACATTAAACTTAACATTATTAAAAAAGAGATTTCAGAAGAATTTTTGGAGGGGTGCCATTAGTCCAACTCATTGTTTGGACCGAATCACAATGAGAAACAGAGTTGTAGGCCCACTTTTTTTTTTTTCTTTTTTTTCCCCTTTCTAAAATGTTGTGCTTTATACCCAGTAGGTAGACATATAATATATTTGAAGTACATTTCTTTTAAGTACTCAAAATCCACAATTTAAATGCATCACAGTGGTTGGCTGGCGGGCCTATCACGACGGCGGCCGACATCCACCAGTACAGCATGTAATCATGTGTGTAGCCCGTAAGGAAGATAAAGGGAGTCTGTAGTTGGGAAGAAAAAGGGAGAGGTCAAAAAGCAAAAGTTGAACTTGAAATTTAAAAAAAAAAAAATTAGAATTATATACTCGCTTTAAAGTGTGATTGAAACAATATTGTTGACTGAACGATAGTTGACTTTGGGAAACTAACTGATTATGGTTGTCTTTTCTTGGTCCGTTTCCGGTGACATAATGAATATCGAAGTATCAAGCCAATGGGGGCATCGTTGCAATTATCTGAGGTTCCAAAAATTATCTTGTAAATGTCAATGGGAGTGAAAATTAATGACTTATATTGAGAATGAAATAGTTATATGAATTCATAAGTAAAGTAGCAGTCAAGAATTTAATTAATACTACCCAAGAGCAGGAGTTGCAGAGTTAGCCAGTTAGAATTTGGAAAGCAAAACACTACCGATAGAAGAGAAGAGAAGGCTGAAAAGAAGAATGGGTAAGAAAAAAATTCGGAAGGATGAAACGCCGCACGCCCGGTGGGACTCGAACCCACAATCGCCTGATTAGAAGTCAGGCGCCTTATCCATTAGGCCACGAGCGCCTTATGGTGGCTCATCCGCATTTACACATACAAGACAATACAAAGAATTCCCGACTACGAAACTCTCTGCACTAAAGGCTTAAGTTGGTAGAGAAGAAAGACACTTGGGGTATTGATTTTATTGTAGAATAATCTCTATTTTCATTGGAGATTTTGAATGTTGCAATTTACATGAATGAGGGACCGACCGTTCTCAATTTTACAGTGCAGTTGTATTGGTATTTGATTCTTGGCGCTTGGGACGCGTAATGAATTCATCCCATGGACACAAACACACACACAACAACATCACCAAACTTGTTGCTCTTACTTCCCATGTTCACGAAAGGCATTCTATCGTGTCATTTCGATTGAATGGAACGAAATATTGGCAAGATTAATTAATTTACTATGCTTCATGATTTTGAGTAGAGATCTCATTACTGAAAACTTCCGAAAGAATTTTCCATTAGCAAATGGTACTGTCGCTTGTTCCATCTCAGAAAATTTTGTAAAGCTCCGGATGAAAGTGCACAAGACACCCAGCTTGCCTGACAATCGTTTTTTTTTTTTTTTTTTGTGTAGTGATAAAACAAGTCAACTGTAGTAAAATCACAACGCTATGGACACTGTATCTAAATGGCCATCAACGATTATTGACTTTAAAGTGTATTCAGTTTTTGAAACTCACAACTAATTATCACGGGGTTGCACAGATAATCTCTGCTTGATATATGTTATGAGGAGCGCAGAGTGCACAAGTTCTACTAGTGTTGAATGGCTATCACTGAGTGCTGATATTAAGTATCTTCTGTTTTGCCATGTCACAGCAAAATCGTCATGCAACAGAGTTCTAAGAGCATAGCAGAGTGCACAAGTCCTTCATCCTTGCTTGAGAAATGTTGGTATAAGGGAAAACCCTGAAGTTGCCATGACCCATACAAGTCATAGTCAACTGTGAGTTGCTCACAATAGTCTGCAATTGCGAAATGACTAGTATTAGCAAGGAGTTTCATTTCATAGCATTAAACTTTTTACTTTAAAGTTCGTTGAAAAAGAGATCAGAATGCAGTTATAGTGACTTCAAGGAAGAGTAACTGTTCTCAACACTAATGTAATTGTTGCTCAAGTTACATTTGTGACAATGAACCATTTCACTCTTCTAATACATTAGACCTTAATAGTGTGTATAAGTTTATATATGGTGCAGACAGAGGTTTAATTTTATAGAGGCACTTTGCATTGGAAATGTACAGATAACTTTGTAAATACAGTCTTTATATTTAATGCAGATAAGTTTCAAATAAAACCAACTACAGTCTTTATAAACAAAATTATTGCCCTTCTGACACACAACAATTTTGATACCTAACTATATCTTGTGCTATCTATTTATCTATCTATATATATATATATAGAAGCCCCCTAAGTTACGTTTAACGTAACTTACGCCACACATAGCAACAGTAGCAGGTCCCACCAATGTGCTACTGTTGTTGTGTGTGGCGTAAGTTACGTTAAATACAACTTAGCATCCGCCATATATATAATTTTTTTTTTAATTTTCAGTAGGGTTGATAATGCAGTAGCCTTTCTCATCTTTTGCTTTCCCATCTTTTCCTATAGCTCTTCTCACACTTGACAATAAAGAAAATCGACTATTGTTGGGAACCCGTTATTTAGGATAGTTTTGCGTTTTCAGTTTCTTTCCCCTTCTAAATCTAGCTTTCCCTTTGGAGTGTCCACTATCACATAAATTGATGTGCTAAAATGACGACAAAAAGAATTACCTCACAATTTGTTGTTATGTCATTGCAGCTCCACCTTTTAGAAGGAACACAGTCAATGTATTTACACCATTTGCAATACTGGCTTATATTTAATCCTTGAAGCACTGCTGCAAGAAATCCAAGGATCCTGCATAAAACAGCTGCAAGTGTTTACCAAAATGTTCAACAACCTAAGCTCTCAAAGAAGCTCTTCTAACAGCATCTCACAGGAAAAGAAACCCCCGCGGGAGGGGGGGGGGGTGGGTTGGGGTGGGGTGGTTCAGGTAGGTTGGGGGGTTGGTGTGGAACTAGCAACAGAAACAAGCTTGCAATAAAATTAAAAGATGAACTCACACAAGAACAAAAAGCAGCAGAGAAACGCTTCTCATGATTGGCCTGTCTAGCTTCAACTTAAAGTTGATGGAACTTTTTACATTGTGCTCAAAGATGCCTGCCTTGCTGTGAGCCACTATCCTGGTTTGAGGAGTGAACAGAAGTGTGAAACCAAGTAGGAATCCTGATATAAAACCTCCAATGCTTGAGAAATTGTCTATATAAGGTAGCAAACCAATAGCAAAGTTGATTGTGGAGACAAAGAAGAGAAGGACTATGGCTGCAAACTGCAATCAAGCAAAGGATTAATCACTGCTCCAATTAATATGAATGATAAAAACATAAATAATTGGGGGAAAATGAGGAAGCAGAGGAGGAGGTAGGACCTTATCAGTGTAAAAGTTCCAGTTGCGGATAAGACCAGAAAGCATAGCTCCAAGTAATCCAAACAGTGAACCAGAGGCACAAACTACTGGACTATTTTGGACAAAGAGTGCAGCAGCCAAGCTTCCAACAAAAGCAGAGAATATATAGATTATACCAATCCTCACTGTGCAACAGAATAAGAGAACAAAAGGGTCAATCATGGATTAACAGCAATTCATAATCTAGCTTTTGATTTATTTTTTTCATGCAAATTGATAATAACTTATGAGAAAGGAATCCAGTTACCTGGTCCAAATTCCTTTTCCAAGTGAATTCCTACAAGGACAATACAGCCAAGGTTGAGGATGAGGTGGATGAATCCAGCATGCAACCAGGGACATGTGAAAAGACGCCAAGTATGGTGATATTCTTTCAAGAATGTCTGCCGAAGAGCACCCATTTGATCAAGCCTGTGAGATCATAGGCATGAATTTATCTATGGAGAATGGATAATAATTAGCATTAAAGCACTCTATCTTCTCAGAAACATAGCAATTAGGAATTAAATACGTCCAGGACAAAAGCTTAAGATCTCTCTATGATGCTAACTATTTCTGTAACTGAGGTTCTCCTAAAATCTTAAAATGATCTGATACTGGCCTATAGAACTGAAGATGCACGATGAAGAATAGAAAATAGATCGGTCAATAACAATAATTTACTTCATATTTTTCTTAAAATTTCCCAACATCAAAATAGGATTGAGATTTGACCACAGATTTCAAGAATCGCCCAAGAAAATAACTTAAACGACAAGAAAAGATTTCCAAACCCGAAAATAGCAAGGAACATAAGAGCAAACAGGCTATATGCCGGTAAATTTTTTTGTCAATTTCAACATATTCGCTCATTATTCTCTCATTTCTCAGCAATTATTCATTAACATTAATTTAAATAATCAATCACAATCGCACAAAGGTAAGAGCTCTAACAGAACTTTATGCAAGTATAACTAAATAAAATTGACATGAAACCCTAGAACTAATAGAATTAATGAGGAGGGGTAAAAAAGAAAAAGCAAACTCACGTGGAGGCTGAAGGACCGAGAAGGGGATTCTCAGAGATCGGCTGAAACGACAGCCTCCCCAGCATTTTGAGGGCGCAGTTACCGTGAGAATTCCTCCAGCAATCGTTGACGGCCATGGTGGCGGCGAAGGCCACGACGTGGAGAATGACGAAGACCGATATAACCCAGGTGTCGGTCCCTCTTTTACGACCGCGAGACTTGAAGAATGGGGCTTTGGCTTTGTGGTACTCTTGCCCTTGGGTTTCCGGGAAAGTAATGATCGGAAGATTTGCGAGTTCTTTTTCTTGATGGGACTGTTTGATTTCGATCTGAGTTTGGAGTTGCGATGCTGAGTCTGCCATTGCTGGTTTTCCTGAGAATGAATAGTGAATGCTAACTGATTTTAGTAGGGGCTTTTAGTCCTGAAGTAGCGATTAGTTGCGAGCGTAACAGAATTTGTTGGAGACGGGTGGATTTGGCGGGAAACTTTTGCAGCCAATATTTGTATTGAGAGTGGTTTGGCACGGCACTATCGTATTTTAATTTATTAGCCACATTTTGCCCCTTTGCTTCTTTTTTTATAATTGGTGGAAAAATGTGATTACATAAATAAAAAATTAAAAATATAATACTATTAATCAATAATAAAAAGTGAGGCTAAATTAGTTTCCGAGCTCATCAAAATTCCAAACAAGAGAATCATTATGAACAGCCCCTGGTGAATTTAACTCTTGGTATCAGCTCGCATCCAGGGAATAAAATGAATACGTGTACGTAGCAAGGACACATTTCCATTCACATCATCAAGCACCATGTCAAAAACTTAACACTGCAATCTATAGGCAATGTCATCGGGTCGTGGATGGTTGGGAATGAAACAGGTCGAGGTATCCAGTCACTCGTATAAATCACATTCCGACCCGATTCGCACAACGTATTCCAAGTGCCAACCCTAAAGCAACTCGCGACTCGACACTAGACACTACTCTATATATATACCATTGGATTGTACAGCCCCGCCCGAGAAAAGAAAACTCCATAAATTATTATTAGTTAACAGGTTAAATTAAAAATACAGCAACATTTTGGCAGGCCAAATTAAGATATTCGTCACATCATGTCAATGTCATGTAAATTATTAATCCCAACATCGTTCCATTCCTTGGCCGGCGGGTCTCATCTTCGGCAAGCTAATTAAAGGAAATTATGGACACAACATAATACACTCCAATACATGTTTAGTTCAAGCTCCATTTCGTCCCTGCTACCTTCCATAGCCGGATCTCAATTTCGGATTTCCAGCCAATATGGGATATCGAGCCTTGAGACGTACATTTTGAAATCGCTGTCGTACAAGGAAGATGAAATGGGCCATCCTTAGGATCCACAAAGAGAGGATAGATAAATTAATAAAAGGATTAGCAATAACTACTGTTTATTAAAATATTTTAAGAGGGTTAAAACGAGTTACCTTACTGCGGTTTCTAATTCAGAAATTAAGATGTCAACTAACCAAATCAGTATTTCCAGACTTGAAAGTCTCTATACAATCACCTGGTACACAACAAAGATGATCACATTCTTATCTGAGAAAAATACCTGTAGCCGGATCGTATACCAGATCACGATTGTCCTGTTCTAATAGCTTTTCAACAACAATGGAATGATCAAATCCAGTAGCAGAAGCAATTGAGTATACGGGCATCTGTGCGCAAGCTCAAATATTATTAGTAAGCGAGCCTCCTAACTTTGGGTCATGCATCTCATTTTTTACTGAACTGAAACTTTGGGTCATGCATCTCATATTCTTAAGTTATCAAGTTTCAAAACATAGTCTGACTTGAGTTATTTCCCCTCCAAATACTAGCACACTTGTTGTTTTTCCCAGACATCCATCATTAATCATTATTGAATAAAGCCATAATCAAGTTAAAGAATATCGAAATTAATTTTCATGCACGGCTAGATTGGCAACAAACAAGAAATGAAAAAGAGATTTGAGATAAAAAAAAAAAAAAAAGGGACAGACACCTTAGGAGCATTCTGTAAAAGCTGAACTCCAAACTTTGACATCAGCGGTTGCAGGTCGCATGCAATTTGTCCAGCTCCTTTGAGACATTAATAAGAGCAACCCCACCACCTCCAAATATACCGTAATAAACGAAAAATGTGATCCATCAACCCAACAAAATCGACCAAACAAATTTAATTATAAAAATAAAAAGGCTTACCAGGTAAAATTCCGAATTTCATTGCCATCTCGGTAGCCCGTACAATATTGTCAACTCTAATACAATTACTAGCTCTATCAACCTTGCATCAAAACAAAGATCATCAAAATATATTTTCCAAAAAATTTCTTGGTGATCAATTATAGTTAAGATGCTTGAGGAAATGAGTGTACAATTCCAAACAAACCTTAAACCTAACAGCTTGAGAAAGACGTGCAACTCTCTTCCAATAAATAAGACTACAGGCTCTTTTTTTTTTTTCTAGTTTTTTTTTATTTTTTATTGCGGATCTCAACTGCAACACCGATTATATGAACATGTCAAACAACTAATAAACACTATAGAGAGAACGTCCAACATCAACAATAAATAGCCATAACAAACCTGTTGACACCTCTTTTCAATGTCTTTCTGGTCACCAGCGGCATAAAAAATAAACATCCTTCCATATATAAACTACTTTAACCCCTAATGATGTGGGTTCAGTTATAATTTATTTCAATAAGCCTGCCCTCGATGAGATCTAGTGCAAAGACTACAACAACAATGCAAATACACACGCATAAAATGAATGGCCACCTCTTTGCATGAGCCTTTGCATGAGCCACCAATTCAGAGTTAATGTATATGCTGCCCAAAGAGGATAATTCAAACACTACAAGAAAACTGACAATAGATGACATACACTTTGTGACGGAAATGACGTACGTCATAAAAATATGATAAAGTCGTGACAGATTTTGTGTCTATCAAGTATTCATGATGGACTCATGATAGAAATAAATTATATCAATAATATATGATGACTTTGTGATAGAATATATTACATCAAGAATTCATGATAGAATTTTAATGTTGACTTCATTTTGGCGCTTATTTGACTGAATTTTTTGGCATTATTTGAAATAAAATATTATATGAATCAAGAAACGCTGTTGTTTCACTTAAGTTGGAACGATGATGTTTTGCTTATAAAATATTACATATTTAATTTTTTTTATTATAAAATAAAAAACAAGCTATTAAAATAAAAATAAAAAGTTAAAATTAAAAAGAAACCCTCGATTTTTTTTTTTTTCTAAGTGTTGAGATTCCTACCCATTCTCACACCAAACTCTTCTCTCATAAAACCACCTGAAACCCTAGTCTTCTTACAGCCACTCTCAATCGACCTAGGTAGATACTCACATCCATAGCCACCATGGCGGAAGCGTTCGAATTGGGCTGCATTTCTTGATGCAGCAGAAGCGTGGCGGTGCTCATGGCTCTACTAGTTGCACGCGAGGTTCCAGCGTGGGCTGACGGCATGTGATGACCACAAAAAGAAGTAGTACAATGGCAACAAAGCGTGTTTCATGCTGGTTGCAGTTGCCACGGACTAGAGGCACGAGCTTCCATGGCCAATTTTAAATATTTGTTCTTTAATTCTTTTTTTTTTTATCTTAATTTTTTCTTATTTTGGCGAGTGTTTGAGATTTATGGTTTGGATTTGTGCTGTTATGTGTCACTTTTAGTAACTACTCTACTAAGGACCTTAGTTTTTCTGGGAGAATTTTTGCTTTGAAAGCTTCTGGTGCATTTCTAATGTCGTTGGAGCTATTCTTCTTACTTTGAAAGCTTTTTCGTAATTTATATTCTCTTTGTTAGGTTGTGAGTGATAGCAAAATGTTCCAAGTTCATGTGGTATTTTTGGGGCATCCTCTACTGGAGGGGTTTCAAATGACATTTCCATTCTTTCATTTATATAATTCATGTTTAATTATGGTATTAATGTCGTGTTTTTAATTATGGCATCATAGAATGACCCTTTAATAATTTATAACTTTTTGTTATAATTATGACTACTCAATAAAATCGACATATATTTAATTTTCTTATTAGTTTTATTTTAAATTAATTATAATACTTCTAATTGAATATCTTTAAATAGTTTATATTTAAATTCAAATATTAACTTAAATACTATTTAATTTAATTTAACACAATCTAATCTAATATTGTTCCAAACATGAGTCGATATTATGTATAATCCAACCCAATTTAATTTAGTTCAATCCAATTTTGCATGGCAAACGTAATCCTTGTTCTTTATAGTAAAGCAGAGGGTAATATTGATATTTCACATCAATTGACATGATTAATTAACATTAGAGTATGTATAAATACATATAATGTATCTCAGTGAGGGAAGAGAGAGAGTTGTGTTCATGAACAGAGAACTTTTAATTAATTCTAAATATATAAGCAAATACCTATGTACAATTTTTTTTCCTTGAATAAACATTAGTATGTTTCTAAAAGTATTGCGTAAAGTAGTGCCAATCAGGGTATCACTGGACACTTGCTACTTTGCTTCATCATCTGTGTCAAGTTCAAGGCCCTCTGCAGCTAAAAGCCGACCGATAGCCTTCCGCTTTTCTTCCTCTGCTTTTCTTCTCATCAAGTCCCTTTTCTTTAACACAAGTGTGTGCCGCTTCATAGTATTTGTGAAGTATTCCTTGGATGCCTTCATTTCTCTAGCCAAAATTTTTCGCTCTTCCTCGGGGTCAATCTGAAATTCCATAAAGAAGTTTGACATGTATTTGTTGAGAGATGCACATTTAATTTCTTTCAGTCAAAAGATAAAATCACTAAAATCTGTTGATGGTTTCTGTAAAGGTAATAGCAGAGCAACCAACCGTGATAGTGTTTTGAGGTGCTACAAAGTACAAAGGACAAAATTAGTTTTGAAATAATAACAGATATTATTATTCAAAATTAATGGTTAATTAGCTATGTCTCCACCTCTTTTAAGGCTTTGAAGATTCTTAGTACTGAAACACTAAAAAAGTAAACTCTTCTACTTAAACAACTGACATTAAGACACGGCGAACACTTGGAGAAAATATATTGACTCAATATTTGAAGACAATTAGGGAGATCTAGCGCATTCTTCAACTGCAGAAAATTCAAAATTATTAGATACCTTTGAACGAGAAAGACGACGTGCACGAAGATTCAGCTCAAGCTGTTGCTGCTCAGCCCAAGCCGCAATGGCCATATCACCTCGCTGATCAAAAGCTTTTCGTTTTTTGATAAGCCACTCCATCCATGCTTGAGATGCCTAGTAGAGCAATAAACAGAAAATGCCATTATTCTAGAAATGAAGTTGAAAAGCAAAAAATAACCTTTATAGTTTAATTTAAGCAAATCACGAGTTTCCTACACTTGGAAAGCACAAACCATAACAAGTTTGGTACATCCCTGGTTTTGCCAGTGATCTCGTCATGTTCTTAAGAAGAATTTTCCATATTAATGATTTCACAATTATCAAAGCTAATGCCTCATAAGATCACCCATAAGTTGTCAGGATCCATAAAATACCTAGGAACAGGTCTCTACAGTTAGCATTTCGAGAAGGTAGACATAACTTCCCCGTGTTTAATTAAAGTATGTTTCATAGTAAAAGTCAAAATCAATTTCAACTTTGAGATCAATATTCTAATTATATAATTTCTAACTCTAATTTCTAGGCTATCAACTGATACAAAAATTGACAAATGAAGCACAAATGCTACCTTCATTGGGTTGACTCGATTATCCATATCATATTGCCTCCGTCTTTCCTCATCAATGAGCAGCTCATAAGCAGCTTGAATCTTAATGAATTTAGCTTCAGCTGTTTCCCCTTTCCCAAGAGTCCCTCTACCATCATAGACTTTAGAAAGGAAAAATAACTAATGAGCTCAAGCCGCTAACAATTTCCACATTTCAAAGTCTGAGAGTCCAGAAAGAAGTAACATACCATCTGGATGATAGAATTTAGCCAAGCGCCTGTACGCGACCTTTATCTGCTCTTCATCAGCATCCCTTTCTAGCTCTGCATTTAAAAAGGAAAAATTCCACTAGAAACGGTTAAGTACTCACTCATAACAATCAAATAAAATGAATTAAATACAGAGTAAGAATGAGAACAAAGCCTCTCTCATCAATTTATTCAGTGTTCATGATAAATATTCTAATTAGCGTGCATCCCGGAGTGTCTATGGCATTATAAACACTCTCAAATAGCAAAACCAAGTTGGGATCAATCTTACTAGTTTTTGGTTGGAACAGACGATAGTGCTTTCCAAATAAGAGAAGCATTTGCACTTTCCATTTTTCACTTTTTCAGAAACTGATTCTCACAGAAGCACTTCCAGAAACACAATTTTAAAGCATAAAATTGGATTCAATTCACAAATTTCAGGGCTGGAACTTATTACACTTCAGCAAATCAAGTTCTAAATATATTAACGAATTTGAACTTCATCTTTCCTAAAACTTCAAATATTCGCTTTTAGTCTATCATAACTTCGAAATATCAGTAAACATAGAACAAGCATAAATCATGCACTTAATACATCAACTAAAAGAAGATTTTTTCAAATTACCAAGAGTTTCGTATGGAGATTTTTCATCGGCCCAATTGGCTGCGCTAACTACAGTCCTCCTCTGATTCACACGAAACCACGACTCGGTCCGGTTCAATTCTCTGAAGCCGAACCAAGAAGATGATCGAGGTCTGTAATTAGGGCTTCGAAATGAAACCTTAATGAAAGATCGAGCTTGGTCTCTGCAACTTATCAGTGAAGTGAACACCATGTGAGGCCTACATATCGTTCTCATATTGCTGCCCATGCTTCGTTTCAGCTCAATCGAAATTCTAGAACGAAATTGTTATTATTTTTCTTGACAGATAATTGAAGGTTGAATTGAAGAGGTGAAGAAAGAGAAAAAGTTTTTTTACAATGAATCTTTTGAATCTTATGACTGAATCTCAATTATTTCTTCCATTTTTATTTTTATTTTTTGGGAAAAATTTCGTTTGTCGTCTTGTTTTTACTTTTCACTGTTTTTTTTTTTCAATATTTACCCGGGAAATTTGTGGCGGCTAGGCTTCAGGCAGCGTGACGGTTGGGACGGACGGGCAACATTAACACTTTCCCTGTTTCAACCCGTAAATACCAAGTTGCATCCATTTTCATTTTCAACAGTTTGCTACTTGTTCTTTATTAATGGAGTGTTAACCCTGTCCTTGTAAATATCTATGTTGATACCCAAAATTTGGCCTAAATGAAAGAGTTGGGAAAATGTTATTTTTACTTACAAAATGAACTGTGAGAGAGCTTGTCATTATTAGAATTGTTATTACTGAGAGTAAAAAATTCATTAATTAGAATCTTATAAAAGAAAATTTTATTAACGATTGTTGAGTTTGATTAAAACTATTGTTGAGAGCGAAAAGTTCGATGGTCAGAATCCAACATAGTAATAAGTTAATAATTTATTAAAAATTATTAAGAATGTTATTGACATAAAGCCTCTTATACTTAAATCAAAGCATAAGAGAAAGACTTAAATTATATAATATTTCTTTTTTAATAAACTTATTTCTCATTCCTATATCTTTTAATGGTAACCTCTTTATATAAAAAAAAAAATTAAAAATATAACATCTTATTAGATGTGACTTGTGAGTCAATGGGCTCGGGACAATTGTTTATATCATTGAATCGGGTTAAGTAAAAATATGGGTTAACAATCCATCTCATAATCTCATCCAATTAACTTTCGTATTCGTAAATCAAATGGCACTAGGGTTTCTTGTAACTTGTAAGCATGCTGGAAATCATGTTAGAAAATAAGATTTAAGTATCAGCAATCCTTTCAAACTTCTGCGATCCGAATCTGTTTAATGACATACTATATAACATGTAGAAGAGATAAACTATGAAAATCTAACTGTCATGATACATACAGCGAGAAGATTTATATTTACAGCTTCTTATATTTTAATATCTGATACAAAAAAGATCACAAACAGATCAAATTGTTGTGATGCAACAATAAATAAAAGTTTCCACTCCTTTTGCAGCTGTTACTTCTGGTGGGTACAGCATAGATATGATGTTTTTGAGGGCTATATCTTTGTGGATTAGGCAGATTCAAGGTGTTGAGCAGCCCAAAGTGAACTAAGAGCACGAAGACGGTGAAAATATTCCCCCAAGGCAAGTAATGCTCGAGCTGCTTGGCGGGTTGTTAGGACCCGATACATTTGCTGCATCGTTTGCTGTCGAAGATGATCGGCCTGTTTTGTGCATGGAAGAGCAAAATAATTCAGTGAGCTTGAGAGAAATTGGAAAAATGCACAGAATTTCTTAAGTGCACAGAAATCAACATTGATGCTCAATAGTGTCAGCATGTGGTTAAGAGTAATTTTTCCAAAGAGATTGAGCAGATTGACTAGTGGAAACATAAGGCCGGTATTGCATTTCCGGCTGCAGCCAAAGAAAATATTGGCAGCTAAAAAATTGCAGTGAAAAGCATAAGTCTTTTCAGTCTTGCACAGTAACCATTGCAATGTTAAGAGAACAAGATTTGTACTCCTCCTTGCTACTCTTTTCTTTCTCAATGATTGAAATGAGGTTCAAAGAAGCTAAGAAGAAGAAATTATTGATAGAAAAATGAAAAGACCTAACCTAAGATTGAAGCTAACTTACAGTAAATAGAAAGAGTACCTGGTTCACAAAGCTCTCTAGTGCCTCCAACTTCTCTGCTGCAGCAACCATCTGAGACTGGTAGATTTCTGAACTTGATTGATCTTCCGTGATGATCTGCACTAGACTTTGCTGGAGTTTATCTATTCCTTGTTGAAGAGCATCTTCTGCCTGCTGAGAAGATTGCCGAAGATTACAAACATCTATAAGTTGCTGCTCAGTCAAGGGCTCAAGTTGAGGCATGAGAATCTGTAAAAATAAATAAATAATAACAGAAAATTAGCAGTTTTCACAATTTGTGAATTGAAAGATTGAACTATGCTTCATTAAATCATGGTGAATTATGTAACTGATATGCAATTGATGCTTGAGCTACAGCCATGTGTTTGTGAGTTATCAAATTCATTGGTTGGTAACTAATAACAAATAAGCAATTTTCACACTAATGTTTTACTGAACTATGTTTTACATTTAGAAGTTCTGAAGGACGGAATCCCCCAATCCATTGAAAAAAGCGCTCAGTTGATGTTCTCCACATGCCCGAAATCAAACTTAAGACATCAGCCTTAGCAGCATCTGCTTTCATGCGGAAAAGATTATTATAGTGGTTCAAGCCATTTTCGACAAGTATACGAAGCTCTATGTCAGTTATATGCTTTTGCAGGGCATTTCGAAGTTCATAAATCTGTCTATTCTGCTCTTCAACCCAGTGACTGTACTCCATTTCAAATGCAGTAATCCCTGAAAGTAAGCCCAAATCAGCTATTGCATATTCAGGAGGTAAAAAAAAAAAAGATTTAAGCATACGGCGTTTGAACGAGAGGGCTATAAATCTAATATATCTTGTTGCAACCAGCAAGTTGAAAATGATCAGGGCTTGGAGAATAATCCTTGGAATAATATAAGAGTTCATGGAGCTTGAACATAATTGAATGGGGTCAATAATTTTGTGAAAATGCACCCTTAAAGAAATATGATGTAGACTCAGTAAACAGATACATCTCTGTGACTTTAGATAGTCAAAATAGTGGAAAAGCTTAGATAGTCAAAATAGTGAAAAAGCTAAACTCAACTATGTTATGGAATCAAAACATACTGATGGTGACAACTCTGCAAAAGATCACAAACCTGGGTTTATATTTCCAGACAACCCAAAGTGACTGCCATCTGAAGTACTGCCTGTGTAGATGCCCTGCTATAGATTCACTGATTCATGAATTAGAAGTAATACTAGGAATTTTGATTTATACAGAACACACTTTTTGATGTGGTGGGATAAAAGAAAAGAAAGAAAAATTTCTCCTAACCTGACGCCTAGCCCTATCAAGTTCCTGCTCCAACTGTGCCAATTTCAAACGGCTTGATTCTAATTGTTGTACGTATGCCTGTGAAGCAAAATCAAAGTATAATTAACTTTATACTCCAAATAGTGAACAGTTTCCACCAGTAAGGAAATGAAAATAAATCTATCTCTTTCTACCTTTTTCCGCAAGCGACTTTTCCGAGCTGCTTCGCGATTTTGTGCCAAACGCCTCTGTGTCTGTAAGTAATTGCATTACATAAATGACACTACCATTTGTGAAGAAGTAAATAAAAAGGATAGAGTTATGGAAAATTACTACAGTGTTTTCATTGAGGGCAGAACGATAAACAAGTTCGTTGCAGAAGGAAACTTAAGTAATCAGTCCCCCCCCCCCCCACACACACACACCAAAAAAAAGGGAATGCAACAGACAGAGTATATTATCACCTTCTCAGAAGGTTTGTTTGCTTCTTGGTCGCTTCTGGAAGGCTCCACTGAATTATGAGAGAGATATTCAGTCTACAGAGTTAGACCAGAAGTCAGAGCCAGGAAATTAGATGAAAGAACCCTGACAACCTGTAACCAAAGAAGAATACTTCAAGTATCACCTGGTTGTCTAGCCTAGTATCCACCTGCACAATTGTGGATGAACCAGTATTTGGGCTAGCATCACCATGAAAGGTGTCTCCCCACATGCTAATTTGGTGGAATGGCTCATAAATGCTCATCCTTCTCAAGGTTGCAAGCTGACTAGAAGGGGAACTCATACTATATCCAGGAACAGAGACAGGAAAGGAAAAAAAAAAAATCGAACTTAATGATTGCAAATCTCTGATTCAACATACTAAGAATCCATAAGTAAAGTTGCATAACTGAAGATTTTCAAAATTGAAATGTTCATTGGAATTCAAAATATTGGTGACATGACAAGAAACAAATTATTCATAATGAAATCAGAAACTTAGTAGCAAGAGTAGAAGATATATTAACTATTAACTAATGAAATGGTAGGCAATGATATTACATAATAACTTCTACCTTTCTTTGCCAGACCAATAAGATTAGTCTTGTCGATTTTGGTTACAAGGAAAGAAATGAAAACCATGCCCTGCAAAGGTGGCTCATCAAGACTGAAAGTAGAGGAGTTGCACGGCAGAGCATACATGTGCAAACAAAACCATCAGATTACCTACATGAGAAGGTAATTTTAGCACAAATCTTGAGTTTTGTGATTTCTCCAAGACAAATATATTAGAAAATCCAAACTTGTATTTCTCTTTGTTAATGCATGATACTTTCACTGTACAAACAAATGCAGAAGCGAGACAGCTTAGAGCAACCCAAAACAGAACTTTGTTGTTTGCAGAAAGAAAATTTAAGTCATATAGTTCATAATCTTTAATGTTTGGTACTGCTTCAAAGATAATTTAAATTATACAGCTGAATGAGCAAATTGTTCCTGATTTGTGAATAGTTTCTCAAAGATATATTCATCTCATGGCAACAGCACATACTACGTTTCATTCTCTGACAAAATTCACTTGCAATGCAAGATATAAAGAAGATAATCTATCTACAATGTGGATAAGCACCTAAACGTGATTTTCAGTCACTATACTTGATGTGTGATTTCTGAAAAATAGCAAATAGTTCCCAAATTAATGCATAATCATAAGACAACTTGTCAAGCACACAAAATCTCACTCTCAAAACTTCAAGTGAATCAAGAAGGCTACTCAACAAAGCAATTACACTTCTCTTTTCCGCCAAGAACCAAATAATCTTTTTGCTTCTCATAATGACTGAAGAACTTTTTTCCTTTTTTATAATACTTCCGTAGCATCAACAATCTTAAACATGGACATTCACTTTTGCCAGTCTTCTACATCACAAGTGTTTTTTTTTTTTTAAAAAAAAAAAAAAAACTCTTTAACCGTAGATCCTGCTCAATCAATGTACAAGCCAAGAAGCAAGATAGATATCACAAATAAACAAATTCATTTGCAGCTTCCAGTCGTATTTCATCAAACTAGATATCACGAATCAAGCTTGGCTCTCTATGTGCTCATGTGCAAGTGAGTGAAAGAGAAAAACACACAGATTTTCATGTTGCATACAGAATCGAGTTCTTCAAATCAATATATGAACAACTCACCAGACTATGCTTGCCTCTCGCCACGTGCTTCAATGCAATAATGGCACCAACTATCACATATATTCACTAAAACAGACCCCAGAAAATAAGAAAAATCCCTCAAGCACTCAGCACTTTACCAAAACAAGAGATACCATTAAATGAAAGTAACTGATAAACCAAAGTAAGACAGAAAACATAATAAATCAATCAAAACGTATTCAGCTGGACAATCTTGAGCTTATAAGAAATCATTAAGAAGCAAAAAGACACTTACCCTCTTGAATCTTGATAACTTTGCTAATCTCACAGGTTTAAGTTAACCTCTTAAATTCAAGAAACCCAAACTCAGCACTTAAAACCCTTTTTATAATATGAAATTACAAGAACCCTTTACAAAGACAGAGAGAATCGCCACCATCCATTCATCCCTCGAAAGCAAACAAGAACCTAAAGTAACAGAATCAACGTAATCTAATAAAATTAAATAAAAAACATTAAATGAAAAAGACCGCATATTTTTTTGGGAAATAAAAAAAAGGAAATGCTACAGTCAAATGTTAACGTCCTAGTGTTCCCACTTAAAAGTAGCACATATTATGCGCACCCACGACCCATTTTCAAAGATGTTCACTTTAACCTACGCACCCCACCCGCCTTAACCTGCACCCCTCACCTTGTGTCAGCCAACATATGTCATACAGTTCTTTTCTGACGTCATTTCCCGGCGAAATTAGAGAATCTAGCAAGTCTTACGTTGAAGCTCTTGGCTCTCCTCAATCCTGATTGGTGGGGCGGACGAGCTGCATACTTGCATGGTTGGTGAAGTGAAGTAAGCTCAAATTATATGTGATATTTATATTTATATTTATTTTTCTGTTTCTAGAAAAAGAAGCGCTTCTGAATAGGACGTGGGGTCGAGTCGAGTGAATGAATGTTAGTTACACGTAAGCATGATGTCAGAATCTGACAGAAAGTTGAGCACACGTGTGATGTGTGTCCGGTAATGGTGGAGATTGGCGAAAGGCATGAGATATGGTTTCCCTCGTTTGAAAATAACGAATCAAGCGTCTAAGTCGTAGCAATTCTTTTTCACACGCTCATATAAAAACGTTGTTATAAATGTACCATTGAATCCTCGATAATATAAATAAAACACATATGTCCTCAATTACTTTAAAATTTGATTACAATTTTCAATAATGTCTAATCATTATCAAATTGAATCATTACCTTCCTTTTTGTCTAATATTACCTTACACATTTAGTGATATTTTTTTACAATTAAAAATATGTAGGACTAACATTGAGCCGCACATCCAACGCCGATGAGCAATGGCCTGAAAATCATCATTGATAAAATGTGCTTCAAATAAATTGATCATATTACATTATAGAGATATTGCCATTAATGTCATATTGATGATGATTAGTGTTCCCTCTTAATATGAATTTTCCTGAACGAATATGTACATAATGCCATTGGTACTAATAACTTGAATACGACTCTCTCTAACTAAACATATTCTTATATTGAGATTCATACAGTGTTTATCACGAAAACAATTAGTCTCCATTTTGATATTTTAGAAAGCCACCCAAATGCATAAATTTCTTGGTAAGACTCATGTTATACATGAAATTAATTTAGTGGTCTATTCGAACAAAAATTTCCAATATATACCATTTATATTATGATACATGCATGCATGAATTAGAGTCAATAATTTGATTTGAGACATGCTCCCATTCCTTGCAAATCGGCAAGGCGTGTTATCTACTTGCTACTGTTGTGTGTGCTTTTCTTTTTAAAATTAAAGGTTAGTAAAATGATAACACCCAACTAGAAAAGTTTCCACTACTTTCCACATACTTGTTGGCTCTTCCCACGTAAAGAAGGACGGCAGAAAAGAGTACCACCTTTGCTTGTAGCTGTAAAAAAGAATAAGCTCGTCGGAAAACGATTGACCGTCGCCCTTTAGCTTAATTATGAACTAAGAACAAACTTGTGGGGAAAAAGTTAAAAAAAAAAAAAAAGTAGAGTAAAGTTTCCACATTACTAAAAAGCAAGAAAAATGGGGAGCCAATTAATCCATTGGGGATCAAAATTAAGTCAAAGCCCTGTAGCCAAAAGGGTAGTTCTCATTTCTAACTCGAGCTTTCATTATTCATATTATGTCTCCCCAGCTTTTCAAGTATTGCTTAATTTCAACCCCTCCCTACAGGTTTCTCAGACTTACGTGCAGAGTAATTACTTCAAGTTACTGTTTGTCGTACTGCTGATATAAGCTGGAAGTTAAAGAAAGAAAATGTCGTTATCACTGCGCATTGCCAATATTGAATACACGCACACATGCACACGCACCCATCCGATTAATAAATCAATATCTTGCTAAGTGGCCATGCATGATGCTTGGTCAGGGGGCAATAAAATCTTTTTCGGTACATGAAGTAGAACATTGCTAGTGATGCTGACATCGTTGTCTTAATTAAGATAATTAATTACCATTTACCAACATATGATGGAGCACATAACGAAAAAAAATAAAATAACTCCACATATATAGTCTCTTCATATTGATGAGTTCTCTCCACCCAAAAGAAAAAAAAAAAAAAGTTCCCTGTATGCAACTAATTTTTAAGTGCAAATTCATCACCGGTGCTAACAGTGTGATTATATTGGTAAGTTATCTTCAAAGGTCAAAAATACATAAATGTACATATGCTTTTGTCTTAATAATTTATTTCTTTCTGCTAAGTCTAGCCTTTAATACTATTATAAAGTCCTTGTAAGTGTAAATTTTTTAATCTCTCCAACATGAGGCATTATCCAAATCAAAGTCTCATATTCGCTTTTGAGTCACGTTTCATTTGATGCGGCCTCTTATGATTTTTCTTTACTCATATTATTTTTAATGCTTTTAAGTCTAATAGCTTCTCTAAGACTTTCTTTAATTATTACTTTTTGGCCAATGCCCTCATAGTAAATCTAGAATTATAGAGTGTAGAAATTATGCTTAAGCAAGTTAGGTCATAAAGGGACCTTCCCTTTTGCTTTATGGCTTCAAGTAGGCACTGGATTCTTTTTCTTGCTGAGTAATTAATAGTGGCTGGCTGGCAATGGCATCTATTTTAATTTCCTTTCTCCAGTTCACTAGCTCATGCATATGGAATCTTATCGATTATCTTTTGCTTAATGTTAAATCTCAAAACGTAAGCGATTACTTAATATGTGATCAAATGGATCATTATCTATGTATCTTTAAAGCAAAAGGTTTTTTTTTTTGTTTTGACAGGCCTAATCACTTTTCCTTTTTTTGATCTCTTCCTTTCTTTTTGTTAGTTTATATTTTGAACAATATCTTGATCATGTAATGCAAAAGGTAGGAAAAAGGAAAATCACCAAGTACACGTAAAGTTTACTAAATTAAATAATGGGCATAATTAAGGTAGTGTTTACTTGTTGGAGTGGGAGTGTGGAGTGTGAATTCTTCCCACTCCAGTGTTTACTTACCTTAAAAAAAGAGGGAGTGGGAGTAGTAATCCGTAGGTCCCACTTAATTTTGGAGTGGGGAGTGGGGTTCCCACTCCCACGGGGGGAGGTGGGAGTGGGAATCCACTCCCCCCTCTTCCTATTTTATCCTTATAATTAAAATTAAAATAAATAAATAATATTTAATAAAATAAATAATATCATATTTATTAAAAATAATAATTATATCATATTTATTTTATTAAATTTAATAAAATAAAAATAAATAAATATTATATTTAAATTAATAATATTAAACCTTAATTTTAATAAATATTAATTAATAATAATAAATATTTTATTATAAAAAAATTATTAATTTTGTACTATATTATCAATAATAATATTTCATTTGTGTTGCTATTATTAATAATTTTTATTCACATAATTTAAATTTAAATTAATAAAAAATTATAATTTACATAATTAAGAATATTAGTAATTATTATTAATTTATAAATATAATAAAATATTTATTTTATTTTCCAAATATATTTTTTATTAATTTTTTAATTACAAATTATAATTCTGTACATAAGGATAAAATTGTAATTTAAAATAATTTACTCTCAATTCAAGACAAAGTAAACAAATAATTGAGATTCTGATTGACAATCCATACTTTCATTTAGTCTAAGTAAACACCCTACTCACACTCCCACTCCACACTCCTAATCCAAGGATTCTCACTCAACAGGATTCCCACTCCAATCCAAAAAGTAAACGCAGTATAAGTGCTTTCTTTATATGATATTTGATCCATTTGTCGTATGAATTATGAACAGCCAAACTATTAGATGCCCCAAGGGAGGGCCTTTTAGTGCTGCATGAAAGCTTAATGTTCTCCATTTTTCCCTTTTACCAAATTAAAGTACATCGATCAAAGTTTCTGTTGGAAAATAATCAATCATGCATTCACTACTGTAACTGTTAAATATACATGTTTTTTTAATTTGGAAATCACCTCTTAGTCGGGTGACAGCCTACACCTCTGGGAAGGGTTTTTAAATATTCTTGAGGAGATTTTCCTTCTAGTATTTGAAGTTAAATCCCAAATTCCCAACTATTTTGGGTTTTGATATACAAGTTGCGCGATATATAATTGAACTATTTAAAGTAAATTTAAGCAAGTAAATTCTGATAATTTTTTTTTAAGATACTCCATCACAAAACTATTTAAGTATCTTGAGATTCGTGACCGTAATATAATATATCATTTTTTTTTGTAAGATACACCACCAAGTTGGGATTGCCATTTCCTTTTTCTTCAGTACGAGTTGAATATATCATTTACCATTAAAAAGCCAATAGTTCCCCCATCAGTAGTTGTGCTAGATTAATATTAATATGCATCACAAGTATAACAATCTGGGGATGTACAGATGTAATATTGATATAAACAATGATTGTGCAAATCATCAATGTACAAAGCATATAAAGTATTCAATTATTATGTCCACTTGATTCTTAGTGCCTTTTCTACCTTTTTTTTTTTTTTTTTTTTTTTTAATAATTACTGTGGTTTGTGTCTTCTTGTGCAAATGGTAGCTCGGTAATCTAATTCTATGCTAAATTTGGTTGGTTCAGAAGAGTAAGGAATTATATCCCACTCTCACACACTGGAATTGCTTCTGTCCCACATGTGGGCATGACCTAAAAAGTAGGAAAGTGCTTTTTTATAAAGTGGCTTTGGATTAGCAATTCATTGGGTGTCAGTGTCACAAATTATGGAAGGGATTCCAATTCCATTCCATCCATACAACAACTTCAAGGTATAGGAATATTCTGATGTGCCGAATCCGCGCTGCAATTCTTGACATTATATTGTGGTTTTTGCTCTTTCCATACACACACACACACACACACACACACGCTATCTGGTGGATTCTTATCCCAGTAT
Organism: Citrus sinensis; assembly: GCF_022201045.2. Taxonomy (NCBI): domain Eukaryota; kingdom Viridiplantae; phylum Streptophyta; class Magnoliopsida; order Sapindales; family Rutaceae; genus Citrus; species Citrus sinensis. Next base: position 32,446,482 of record NC_068560.1, on the reverse strand, counting down.
GTATTCACTATTTTACAATTGGTTGATAGACGTGTATACGGCAAGAGTATAGAGTATTTTAGACTTTCTGGCCAGGTTAGAATCTATCGTTAATTTTTACAATACATTTTATATACGCTTCAATATTATATAATTTCGTCATGCCTGACTTAATAAGTTGCTTGTGCTGATTGGTTTTGCGATTTGGAAATTTGAGGTATATTTGTCTAATATTTACAATTAAAATGAAAACGGAAAAAAAATAATTCAATAAACTTAAACCTATTTTCTCTCCCTTTGAAACGTTTGACATACACCCGTTTTGATCGATCTTCAACGCGGTAATCAAAGAGAGCGTGACCGTGAGAGGGCTCGAGCTCGCGTTGGCCACAACTCCAGACAACCCAAGACGACGGCTTGACACCCGAGCAACGCCGTGAGAGAGACGCGAAGGTGCTAAAGAGAAGGCGGCACCAGCAGCAGTGGGAGGGAACAATCCTGGTGATGGTGCAAGGGTTCGGCGGGAAGAATCGTAGGAAGTAGTGTTTGTAATGGCAGATGCAGGTAGTTACGATTGAAGTGGTTGTACTGGATCATATCTGTGTTTGTTGACTTGGGAGTTTTAATAAAAAAAAAAAAGGGGGGTGTACTGGAAAAGGGCTTTCGAGGGGTGTCAGAAGGTGTCCTCATTGTTGAGTGGGCCTCGGCCCACCGTTATCATTTATTTCACATTGCATCACCGCTTGTACTACAAGATCAAAACTAATTTTGACTAAAACAGGCTGCGCCCAAATGCATGCTCTCATCGTACAAAAGCTCGCGTAACTCCTGAAGTTGATTTGGCCGTTTCTTAGTTAATGTAAATTTCACTCAAAAAATCCCACAAAAATAGGAACAAAACTAGCATGGGCCGTTATTGTATGATGATGAATGAGAATTCTAATTCTTAGTCACTCTCTATCTCTCTCTAAAAATAGCATCCAGCTCGCAACAAACCCTGGCCTCCCAGATCCTTTCTAACTGCTTGCTTACATTTCGTTCATTCAACTTCTTCTTCACTCTCCGCTAGTCTTTACACTATTAATTAGTGCAAAAAAAAAAAAAATTGAATACAAAAATAGAATTTAGTGGACTCATAACTCTTTTATTGTTAATTTCATGCTGATGCTGGTCAAGTTCATATTTCCTTATTAACTAATGCTCTATATTGTATGATAAAATTATGGTATCTCCAAATGGAGGGCAAGGGCCGCCTTATAATAATCTTATATATGATCATGAAGTTCGGAGCCAGATGGGAAATATAGGGAAGCCCTCACTAATGAGTAACCATATGAATTTGAATCATGAGTTAGCAGTGATCAAGAACGTGCAGACCGTTTCAGGTGATAATCAAGATGGAGTACAGATTGTGCAGAACCCTTCTTCTTCATCTTCATCGTCGTCGCCCCCGCCTTCGTACTTTCTTGGGAACATAAATCTGAATGGAAGGTTGAGTAAGAAAACGATTGATCAAGTATGGAAAGATACTGTTCATCATGAGCATGAAGTTGATCATAGTAACCAATCTGCTGTAGTGCAGCAGCAACTCACACCTGGAGAGACGACACTTGAGGATTTTTTACTGCGCGCTGGTATTATTAATAACAGCATGGGAAATAATAATAATAATAATAATAATATTAGTAATAATAATAATCACAATGGTGTTGCTGGTAATCATCATCAGCCATTGATCAGTATGGGGATTGATCCGATGGTCGTGGTGTCTCAGCAAGCAGATTGGTTGCAGTTTCAAATGGCATCTCAGCAGCAGCAAATGGGAGCGATGGATACAAGTTATAATGTTTCTGAATCAGTTTACGAGAACCCAGTTGGGGATATTGGATACTCAGAGAATCAATTGGCTTTATCAATGCCGATGCCAGCGACATCGGCGGCACCGTCAGAATTATCTAAAGTGAATAATGTTGGGAGGAAGAGGAGGTATTCGGACGAGATTATGGAGAAGACAATTGAGAGAAAGCAGAAGAGGATGATCAAGAACCGTGAGTCTGCTGCTAGGTCAAGGGCAAGGAAGCAGGTAGTAATAGTAAATATTGGGTATAAAATGCAATACACTTCTACACATTTTACTCGTGCAATTTATATAGGTTTCTGTTTGTTTTGTTGATCAAAGGCTTATACAAATCAACTGGAGAGTCAAGTGTTGTGGTTGAGGAAAAGAAATAGCTGGCTCAAAAAGCAGAAGGTACACGCATGCTTTATCCAAATGCTACTATTTAAAATATAAAATATGTAGCCAATTCCATAGGTTTTATCTGGGAGTAAATTTTTTTTTCTCTGTTATTGTTTTAGCAGGAAGTGGATATCCTTTTCTCTTCATACCCAACTCCTATGTCCAAATACCAATTGAGAAGAGCCAGCTCAGTTTAATCCTTGCCTCTGTCTATACCTATTCACTGGCAGTTGTTCACTCCATTCATTTATTTTGTATTTTTTTCTCCTTCATTTGTTAGATCAGCAAGAGATTTTGCTTTTGACACTTTTGAGCTTCGTTTTGTCTTTGAAGTCGATTTCAGTTTCAAATCAAGATTGGACATTCTGGTTAACTAATGTGGAGGCCGCTGATATAGGGTATGTTTGCAACTGCCTCGTTTAGCGCAATACAAGAAACTTAAATGCAATTTTAAACAAAACAACCAAATTCGAGATAAACAAATTAATGTGAAATGAAAAATAAAGAGACAAGGTGAAAGAGAGAACAAACACGTAATTTTTACGTGGTTCAGTCAATTATGTCTACGTTCATGCCTTCAAGCTTATCGGACTTAAAGATTTTACTAAGCGAGCATTCACAACCTCAAACATATCAATTATGTCATTGAAAGAAAGCCGACCGCCAACTCCATCCTTAGTATCAACAAATATAAATATAGGAAACGTGGAACGAAAAACTCCATATGGATGGAAGATGGCTTTTCCAACTCATTTTGCTCCCACAATTTCACATCACTCAAAATTTAGGCTAAAAGAGTAGATAAATTTTAATGGGAATAAATTTAAAATTTTCTTTTTCACTTTGCAATTTCTTTAGACAGCAACTAGCAAGGAAGCAAGTAAGTAATTTTACTTTTTTATTTAGCTTTCGAGTTTAGAAGTCTAGCCAAGTTAACGAAAATATAAATTATATTTAAAGCATTAACAAAAGGGTCATTGTTATCATTAAGAAGCAATGAGTTTTTGGAATGAAAGTTTTTAATGAAAATTAAGGTTTTTATTTTTGACAAAAATAATAAGAAATTAGTAAAAATTCCTGCTGGTTTTCTGAAAGCTTCTTTTTAAACACGGTCTCCGTTGGCTCTTTTAGCCATTGATGTGTTGAGAATGTGTTTTAGGGTGTTAATAAGGAGTTGAAAGTGTTTTTGACTTGCATATTTTCATAAGCAGTTAAATGAATTTTGAAAGGTCAGTTTTTGGCAAAGCAGCTTCTGCAATTTTCATAAAACTTTTTTGGGAAATACTCTATATATGGGCGGGAAACCAGCGACATATATTCTGATGGTCAACCCGAATGGGGATTAGATCAATTTGCACTGTTGGTATAACAAGCCACATACAAGTTTTTCCTGAACAGAACCTAACGTCCATTTTCTCTTAGATCCGAAAGTAGACGGTGTTTTGTAACAAAAGGACTTCTGTCTTTTTCTACATTTCGAGCAAAGTTAATGGGTATTTAACTAATTTTCAAGTTGTAATGACACTAAGCAAGTTCAGTTTTCTTATTTGAACATACTCTAAATATAAATAATTATAGATACATAACTAATTTCTAAATTCTAATGACATCGAGTTAGTTCACTTTTCTTATCTAAACATACTCTAAATACAGATAATTATAGATACACAAGTTTATTTTTTTTTAATTCGAACACATTGTTAAACCGTACGATTTAATCACATTAAAATTAACTCTATTAAATTCCATGACTTAACAACGTGTTCGAATTAAAAAAAAAAGAAAAAAAACACTTGCACTAGAAAAAGACTGTATGCATGTATATATGTACATAAATATCCGCGTGCGCGTGCGGCGTGTCTATAAAGGAAAAATCTCAACTGAACGCACCTCCTAACTTAAAGCCAATTTCGCAATACAGTGACAATAGCTCAAAAAACAATATCCTAGATTTTGGTCAATACTTGGTGTTCAAGACTTACTAAAACCAGACTATATCTAACCAAGCAAATTGCATGCAACAATAGGGAGAACAGAAAACAGCTTCACTAATAAGAACTGAATATGGATAAAATCCTTACATTTTGGTAGTTAAATTAAAGGGAAGCATCTGATTTTTCCCCCCTTCTTTCTCGATTCAAATTCAATATCATCACAAAGATTTATCATCACAAAGATTACTAGAGGAAATTAGAATTTAAAAAAGAAAAAAAAGTCCTACAATTGGTTGTAATCATATACATTCATATACACACACACAGGTCATATCTATCTATTGACAATTGGAAAAAAGCCCAAACATTTTGATCCTCTCCCCTGGCCTCTGCTTTAGTAAGTGTATTCTTCCTGGAAAATATCACTGAAACAAAAATCAATATGAGCTTTAAGTTCGGAGGATTTAGTGAATACATACATACATACATATATATATACACACATACATATATGAATTTACCAAACTTATCAAGACATTAGCTATAATGCAAAAAGTCATTTGCTTCATCTGTGTTAAGAAAACAAAAAGGAGTAACATTAAAAATGGAATAACAGTATTCCTCAAACTATAGAAATTGCGGCTTTTTAAGTCTACCGTGCATGTTAAGACCACAAAAGCATTTCTGGCTGATTCTAAAGGAAGAGATACTAAGATCTAGTCAAGTTCTCTTTATAAACTGTTATTTTTCTTATATGCCCCATCGACGATGACATGCAAGGGAAGATGAACTTACAGGCCACCTTTTTCTATGGGTTTAGTACTGTGTTATTCGAGTGATAAACTTATATAAGTTTCACCAGACCCAGACTGTTGGAAGTTGCAACTTAATATTGATGATAAATTGCCCTGCATGTGTATGCTTGAGACATAATTAATCAGCATATGTGTGTGAATAATTTAGTGTTAAAGAAACCTTCCAAAAAATGAAAAGCGTGAAGGTACTTACGAGTAGGAAATTAGTTTGGCTACACATCATTTCTTTGTGGCATCAATAATCATTGCACGAGTCCAATGTTCAACATCCTCTGTTTGTGATGGTGGAGGAGGAAAAGTGGGATGCTCCACGAGATCCCATCCATCAATAAGGCTTTCATTTTTTCCAATATCAGACATCTCAGTTGCATAGAGAAAACTGGCTGCCGAACTTGGGAGATTGTTATCACTTAAATTTTTCTGAGAAAAAAACAAATATTATGAAAATTATTAAACATATTCAATCATGGAAAAATGCATTTGAAACTCAAACTCATATTACTCAAAATGTTAGGGAAGACAGGTGATATAAAGGTACAGACCGTAATCAGCTTTTGTTTCTAGAGCAGAGACAGAGACCAAGGACAGATCAATTTTATCTAACAAAGCAGTTTATAAACATAAGATAAAATTTCAAAACCAATTCTTCTATAACAATCTAGATGACCAAATTTGTACCGTAATAGGAAACATATGTGCACTCTCCAGCAAAGTGGTAGAGGAAATAGCAGAATTCATATTCCAAACTGATCTGTTTAATTTTTGAACTTGCTTGCAAGACCTGAAAATCAGAAGATAGTGTGATGCCCAACAGCATCGCAAACCAAAAAAAAAAAATCCTATTTCATCTCAGAAAAAGCAAGAACATAATATGATCATTCATCATTCATGACAATGTGGTCAAAGGTCTCACTAGCAAATCAGCAATAGGATGAATCTCTTCTAAGAAAGGCTGAAAATTACTAAAATGATTTTATTTATTTATTTATTATTATTTGTTTTTACTCTTGTTCAATAATTTCTAAAACTTGCTCGCTTTTATTCGTAATATCAGCAAGGCAGAACAAAATTGAAGGGGCCATGAAACATAAATTACAATATTAAGGTTGGCATATGTACCTCGAACAAGCCATTTTCAAGGAAAAAACAGATCGAACTTCCTTGGATAAAGATAGTGTTGCCAATAACTTAGCAAATGCTTCAAAAGTAGATGCTTCAGCAGGAACATCTAGGCATAGTGAGTTATAACAGTAAGCTGTTAAGCATGCCACACTTTTCTTGAGAAGAGAAATCCCTTTCTGCAAATCCTTGTGTGTTTCAACAGAATGTGTAGATGCAGAAGTATAATTAAAGCTAGCACTTCTAGAAGAATCAAGTTGGGGCCTTCTCTCGGATTCCATTGAAGCAACACCAAAGTTACTTGAGCTTCTATCAGTCCAAGAATTTTCTCCACTGGTGGAACAATAATTTTGGCGTGGAATAAACAGGGGATATTCATTGCTGCACAGGATAATTAAAATCAGTTCTAAAATATTATATACCTTAATTAGCCTATTACATTCCCAGTCAATATACCTTCGAGAAGAAGGACGTGCATCCCAATAAGAATCCCGTTGCCATATTCTCGAGCAGGAACCCTGAGATATAATTACAGTATATATATGAACATAATCAAAACATAAAACAAATCCTAAATAAAGGGCAATATCTTATTTGTTTATTTAATCCAGGCACTACATCAGTTCAGGAAGATAAAATTTTTCTATAGGAAAAAAGTATCCAGTAACTAGTGCACAATTAGGAACACTGATGAATTGGTTTTTCTTTTTCAGAAGATAAAAAAATAAAAGGTATCCAAAATTGTATTAACATACAACAAGATCTCCAGACATTCATAAGGTCAAAATTCATAAAACGCTAGCTCAGGAAAAATCAGTGCTTGTTAGCATGCATATAAGAGGAGTGCTTAAATAACACAAATATGTAATAAGCCTATTTAGGAAAAGAAATAATCTTAAAGCTGTATTGTCCGCCTGATATTAGACGATTGCCAAAAATCCCAGGTGAAGTTTTTCTTTGACGGAACCTTGCAAAAAGTATAGTTGGAAACTTTGATAACCACAACATTTTGAACAAAATTTTGAAGATGCTATCAATATAATTCAAAGGATGCTCCTATGAAGGCTGTGAGCAATAGCTTGCATCAATGCTTTCTAAAACAGCAGAATTTTTCTTCAGCCAAATTATTGAGTCATCATAAATCACACTTTTAATCCCACCAACAACTGTATGGAAAGAATGAATAACCAAAAAACTAAGTAAAACCTAAGGGAACCTAAAGCATGCTCTCGAAGGAATACCAGTGCTTACCGCAAAACCTGAGTTATGAAGGACGGGAACAGCCAAATTCAGAACAACAAGATTTAGAAGTTGCACCATGTATCTGTTCTCCACTCATTGGGATCAGTAGTTAGTACCAAGCAGAAAAATATCCAGGCTAGTAACCAGCAAAACCGAATCTTTTAAAATGACCGATAATTGTTGTTTGGATTTGATAACATAGTCCACACTATATTTCTTTTCTATTTATCTATTCGGATGAGAACAGAAGGGATATATTTATGTACGTAGTCTTAAAGAAAGAGAATAGAAAGACAAAGTACATAAGTCTTAATGAAAGCTTAGCAAGATTACCCCAAAGATGCAGCAAGCTCCTCTGATGGGACTGAGTGTGGATCAAGTCCTTTAGGTAATCGTGCACCACAAATCTGGTCATACTGACCACTAGATCCATCTCTTCTCTCTCCATCTATATTCACCTGAAGAAAAGAAACCATGTGTCATATCTGAAAGCACAACAAGTATCTCTTAGAGATATTAACTCTGGATCTGTGCATGAACCAAAGCACCACAACTCTCTTATATGAAAACATCTATAGGCACACTCTTGAGCTTCAAATATCTTTACACAACAACTCACATCTGAAGTAATAATATAAAGCCTCAAAATTCAAATTCAACTAATAGTTCCTTAAGTTTATGCCTTACAAGCCTTGGCATTGAAGTAGACAAGCATCGAAGTCCTTACCCGGCGTTGGGGAAACAATTTGCATATCTGTTTTATAACCACAGACTGTTTATGGAGAAGTTCAGAAACAATAGCCATCTGCAGTTTTAGAAAGGCATTAAGGAACAAACATGGTAGTTATTTTTTATAGACAAAAAATGAGCAAACTACAATCAGGATATAGTAAATAACTATCAAATACTGGTAGAACAGCAAAAACAATAAGTATCTTATGTCAAATCCTCTAGCAGACATTTAATTAGTGGATAACAAGTATAACGATATCAACACTAAAAAGAATTTGGGGGCACAAGTCTTACATGCCCCAAGCTCTGAGTGCAGATAATGTTAGGATAGAATTTCTCTAGCTGTTCCGCACGATTCTTTTCCATCTACAAGTAAAACACAAATCAGAAGATCTTCATTCATATTGAAAAACAAACTAATCATAGGTAAATTTGAAACCATACTATCAATAAACTTAAAAAAACCATAAGCATCTATTGTACCATAGAACGAGCTGAATCAAGAATAGCATATCTGCCTTTCAAATCATAAGATGACTTCTCAATCTTCAACTTCCCTGTGCAAGATACAAAACAGAAAAATAAAGTAAATGTGCAGCAACCACTGACTTAAAATTGCATTAGATAACAATTTAGGAGAAGTCAACCTTGTGAAAGTTGCTCTTTACTACGCCGGAGCTTCTCCCTCAAATTCGTAAGTTTCTCGTTCTGTAGCACTCTCCAATTCAGCTGATCATCAGCCTTGCCCTAAACAATATTACTTACAGCATTAACCCCAAAAAAAGAAAAAAAGAACAGAAAACAAAAGTAGCTGTAGTAAAAGCATGAATCAAACCTTAGCCACAAGAACTTCACTCAATCTCATATACAATGCATCGCGACGACTCTTCAATGACTTCAACAAAGTGTTGCACTCACTTAATCTACATGTTGCCAGATAATACGGCATTATCATACGCAATAAACACACCGTTTTCATAAGAAAACAAGCGTAATTAAGTTTTAAAAAATAAAAGGTACAATAAGCTTAATTGTTAGAGATACCTGTAATTGACACAGGCTGCACAAATCGAAGCGCGATTTGAATTCTCGCAAATGGCGCAGTTACTGGCTTTCTTGTTCATCCTCTTGTTTCTTGTTAACAAATTTATCAATTTATTTATAATTCTAATTGCTGCAGATTGGAACCAAAATTAGGGAATTGAGTTCTCTTGAAAGGACAAATTACCGAGATTGAGAAGAAGCGGGGCTGGAAATTAAAATCAACGAAGCAAGATCATCGGAGGAGATTCATGATCGTAAGGAACCACCGTGCAATCGACTAAGCTATCATGTATGGTTAACGTACAACTTTCAATTTTGATTAAGGATGAGCAAATATAATAAATTAAACCTTTTTTTTTTCATAATAAGGGAGGAATACATAATTGCGTTAGAAAAAAGATTTAAATTTTCGGGAAATAAATTTAATTTTCAAAAATTGTATCGGTCTCATCGGTATCTTAATATTTTATGCATAATTCAGCGAATTAGACGACATGTCATGTAAACATTGAAATTTCAAGCTGCATTTACTGCCTCCAAACGACTTGTCGTTTACTCTCAAAATTTTTATACGCATTCCCATCCGTATGCGTTTACCTAACTAAAGTACTAAACCGTCGGTGCAATCTTAAACCTGAAAAATGCAACTTGTGCTCTCGTTCCTAACATTGCTCATCATATATGATTTCATATCTCTTCATTGCATATCAAAGTGAAAGATTTATCATTTGCGTTATCATATGAGTAAGATATAATATTTATTATTGGCAGATACATAATAAATGGTATCAAATGTTTCACACAATTTTCCGACTAAGAAGAGCCCTAGTATACAAAAGGAGACATGGCTCCAAAATGCCTACACCGTAAACGACTAAAATAAAATAGATGGAAAATTCTATAATGCCGTAAATAAATTTACGGCATTGATACCGTAATAAACGTGGGCCATTGGATTAGATCAACGATACCTAATAACTATAATATAATAAAAGTATTTAAAAAAATTTCATTAACAGGTTTACAACCGGTTAAACATTTATTTAAAAAAAATAACCGGTTAAAATTTCAAAATTATATATATTTTAAAATTGAAATCTACGAAAGTCCAAATAGAATCAAAGTCTGGTCATAATTCGAAGGTCCCGGAATCGAATCTAAAAATCGTAGCACGCCGGATTTTGTATTTTCGAAGCAATCGGGTTTGCTGGCTAACCCGAATTTTGTTTCCTCGATCGTTCCTCTTTTACTGCAATCTTTGCTTTGAAAACTGTTTGAGCCAAAAAGAAGTGAGAAAGAAGCTCTACAATGGTTCGTGTTCGTGAAGCAGCTAGGTTCGTGTTCGTGAAGTGGTTTCGGTCCGACGATAACGACTCGGCGTCAGGAGTCAAGAGGAGAACCGGGCTGGGTTCGTCATTCTTTACTGATTCTCCTCTATCGCATTTGCATTGTTTTGACCAAGACAGCAAATTTGTATATATATAGAGCATGCATTATTCTCTCACCTATAAGTGGTGGTATTTCACTCAATTCTCAAACAATTGGGTTTCTCTGAATCTCAAAGAAATGGAACAAACTTTCATCATGATCAAGCCCGATGGGGTCCAAAGAGGCTCGTTGCTGAAATCATCAGCAGATTTGAGAAGAAGGGTTTCTCTTTGAAGGGTTTGAAGCTTATGACTGTGGACCGCCCTTTTGCTCAGAAGCACTATGAGGATTTGTTGTCAAAGCCTTTCTTTGGTGCTCTGATTGGGTACATAACCTCCGGTCCTGTCATTGCTATGATATGGGAGGGTGCCATAATTGTTATAATATTGAATTTTTTTAATAAATAATAACTATAAAAATATTTTAATTAATTATTATAAATTTTAATTAGATAATATTAAATAAATAATAATAATAAAAGATTAATAAATTATAATGAATTAGAATTATAATAATATTATAATAAATAATCATGAAATAATTTCATACTGATAATAATAACAACAAAATTATAAATATAATAATATTTTTACTAAATAATAATATAATAAAATATTAATAATAATAACTTATTATTTTAATAATAATTATAAAGTTTGATTACAATAATATTTTCATAAATAATAATCATATAACAAAATCATGAAATTAATAAATAATAACAATAATGAATTAGTAATCATAATTATAATACTATTTTAATAAATATTATTATTATGATGATGATGATTATTATTATTATTATTATTATTACCACCACCAATTGACAATAATCAACAAAGGGCATTTAAGTAAATTATGATAATTCATTCCGATTTCAAGACAAATTAAACACATCGATGGAAATGAATCTCATTCCGACTTCAATTTCTACAGCTCAAATAAATAACTTATTCTTATTCACATTCTTGATTTTGATTGTAGCCTGTTCTGATTACTGATTAGTAAATGCACCATGAGCACATTATTGTGGTTTAATTGAGTCTGTTTTTTTCAAACCTAATTAATAATTAGTTTGGGCTGGATCAATTATAATTAACTAGTCTAACCCAACCAAATCTATAATAATAATAATAATAATAAGAAGAAGAAGAAGAAGAAGGATAATGATAATGTGTTAATTCTCAATTGCAAAATTATAAAGACTTAAATGGCTTATCTAATTTTTTATTCTTTTTAATCTTTTAATAGAAGAGGCTATTTCATTCTTGCATCTGCTACTCTAGACTACAATTCCAAAACCAAAATCACACTCTCTTATAAGTAAATTTATTATTTTATAAGATTAATATAAAAGTAAGTTGTTTTTAATTTCTTTTTATTTTTTAGTGAATACTTAATGGCACATAATTATATATCACTTTCATTTTATTTTTGTATATGATGCTAGCTAATTATCTAAAAAGTTTGAATTTGGAATTGGAAAAGGAGATGTAGGAGAAATAAAGTCTATATGCTTTTTGTGGAAATTTTCTTAATTTAAAGATAGTTAATTTATTAACTTTCTTTACGTACACTATATAGTGAATGAAAATTTCATGTTATAAAAGATTTATATTTGATTTTAATAAGTTTCATTTCAAGTTTTATATCATTTTCATTGTTCAATTTAAAATTTTGATTTGACCTTCAACCTAATCAACTTAACCAGACGATATAAGGTTTGGGTAAAATTGGGTTAAACAAGTTTATTTAGTTAAGTTGGATGGATTTTATCTCAGCTCATTAAAAAGTAGACCAGGTTAGAATTTCACTAACCCTATCAAACCCAACTCATGCCCACCCTTATATCATTCTATCTAAATCATAAAATGTCAATAATCCAACTCTTTAACCATTTTCACATTGAATTTAAGTTGAGGCAATTGACCTAAACTAAATAACCCAAATTCCAAATAAATGTGAAATAAGACAAAAAATTTCTAAACCACACGTATGACTCGTAGATTGAAGGTAAAACGGATAAATTAGTGTTAGAGTGGTAAATTGGTCTACAAAATTAAAAAAAATTAAAAATAGAAAAAAACTAGTAAATTGATAGAAAATGTAGTAAATTAATGTTGGAGTTGTAAATTGCAAGAAGAAATTGTAAACAAAGCAAAAACTTAGAAAAATGACATAGAAATTATAAATTGACATTAAGTGTGAAATGAAACAAAAACTTTGTAAACCACACATAAAACTAGTAACGTGATGGAAAAGGGGGTAAATTAATGTTGGAGTTGTAAATTGCAAGAAGAACTTGCAAACAAAACAAAAACTTAGAAAAATGACATAGAAATTATAAATTGACATTAAGTGTGAAATGAAACAAAAACTTTGTAAACCACACATAAAACTAGTAAATTAATGGAAAAGGGGGTAAATTAATGTTGGAGTTGTAATTGGCAAGAAAAACTTGTAAACAAAACAAAAACTTAGAAAAATGACATACAACCTGTAAATTGACATTAAGTGTGAAATGAAACAAAAAATTTGTAAACCACACATAAAACTAGTAAATTAATGGAATAATGGGTAAATTAATGTTGGAGTTGTAATTGGCAAGAAGAAATTGTAAACAAAACAAAAAGTTAGAAAAATGACATACAACTTGTAAATTGACATAACGTGTGAAATGAAACAAACAAATGTGTAAACCACACATAAAACTAGTAAATTAATGAAAAACATGGTAAATTAATGTTGGAATTGTAATTTGCACGAAGAACTTGTAAACAAAACAAAAACTTATAAAAATGACATAGAACTTGTAAATTCACATTAAGTGTGAAATAAAACAAAAAATATGTAAACCACACATAAAACTAGTGAATTAATGAAAAACATGGTAAATTAATGTTGGCGTTGTAATTTGTACGAAGAACTTGTAAACAAAACAAAAACATAGAAAAATGACATAGAACTAGTAAATTCACATTAAGTGTAAAATAAAACATAAAATATGTAAACCACAAATAAAACTCATAAATTAATGAAAAAAATGGTAAATTAATGTTGGAATTGTAATTTGCACGAAGAACTTGTAAACAAAACAAAAACTTATAAAAATGACATAGAACTAGTAAATTGACACTAATTGAGAAATAAAACAAAAAATGTGTAAATCACACATAAAACTAGTAAATTGATGGAAAAATGAGTAAATTAATGTTGGAGTTGTAATTTGTACGAAGAACTTGTAAACAAAACAAAAACTTAGAAAAATGACATAAAACTTGTAAATCAAAAACTTATAAAAATGACATAGAACTAGTAAATTGACATTAATTGAGAAATAAAACAAAAAATGTGTAAATCACAAATAAAACTAGTAAATTGATGGAAAATGAGTAAATTAATGTTGGAGTTGTAATTTGTACGAAGAACTTGTAAACAAAACAAAAACTTAGAAAAATGACATAGAACTAGTAAATTCACATTAAGTGTGAAATAAAACAAAAAATGTGTAAATCACACATAAAACTAGTAAATTGATGGAAAAATGAGTAAATTAATGTTGGAGTTGTAATTTGTACGAAGAACTTGTAAACAAAACAAAAACTTAGAAAAATGACATAAAACTTGTAAATCAAAAACTTATAAAAATGACATAGAACTAGTAAATTGACATTAATTGAGAAATAAAACAAAAAATGTGTAAATCACAAATAAAACTAGTAAATTGATGGAAAATGAGTAAATTAATGTTGGAGTTGTAATTTGTACGAAGAACTTGTAAACAAAACAAAAACTTAGAAAAATGACATAGAACTAGTAAATTCACATTAAGTGTGAAATAAAACAAAAAATATGTAAACCACACATAAAACTAATAAATTAATAAAAAAAACATGGTAAATTAATGTTGGAATTGTAATTTTCACGAAGAACTTGTAAACAAAACAAAAACTTATAAAAATGACATAGAACTAGTAAATTGACAGAGAACTAGTAAATTGTGAAATAAAATAAAAAATGTGTAAATCACACATAAAACTAGTAAATTGATGAAAAAATGAGTAAATTAATGCTGGAGTTGTAATTTGTACGAAAAACTTGTAAACAAAACAAAAACTTAGAAAAATGATATAGAACTAGTAAATTCATATTAAGTGTGAAATAAAACATAAAATATGTAAACCACACATAAAACTAGTAAATTAATGAAAAAATAGGTAAATTAATGTTAGAGTTGTAAATTGTAAGAAGAACTTGTAAATGAAACAAAAACTTGTAAATATTGCATAAAACTTGTAAATCAACATTAACTTGTAAAAGTTTCATAAAACTTGTAAATCACACATAAAATTGGTAAATGTAACCTAGAACTTGAACAAAAAATAGTAATTACCTGCTACTTAGGTAACAGGTTACCTATTTATTTAGAATTAATGGTAGAGATTTTTTATTCAAATCTAACGGTCCACGTCCATTACGGCATCAATGCCGTAAATTTAGTTACAGCATTATAGAATGACCCAAAATAGATTAAAATTTAGAATCTTGGGTAGCTGCAAATAAAGGCCGTGCTGACGGCTGCTTGTTCCCAAAATTTATAGGAACGCCAAGGTATGGTGCTGATAATATGCTTTAGCAGAAGGCTAAGTGGTCTTAGCAGATTTATACGTCTCCAGGTTTGGTATTTATGTCAGATTTCTGGGTGATGATGAAATATACTAAGAGCTTCAAGCAAGAATGTTTCAGTTGTCCTTCTCACATAAAGTGCTTTTCTACCAGCTTCCTCAGTTCCTCTATCTTTTCAATCATATTGGGATTCATCATGTCCTTGGCTTCTTTCAAGAGAGAGCCTTCTCGGCTAAAATTGTAAGCATCCACCAAAGTTTTCATCAAGGCGTGGAGCATCTCTGGGGTCCTGCAATGGGGAGAAGAAAAAAGTAAAACGTTATTACCAAAATAAAGCTAAAAGATAAGAAAGTAACCATTTCTGATGCTTACGTGTACAGAGTGTCCACATCCTTCCCTTCAATTTCTTCTCCTGGTGTAAATGCATCTTTTAGACCACACAGTCGTTCCTCAGGATCCTCAATTGTGAGAAGATACTTTAGAATCCTAACCTCCTTTGGCATGAGCCTTTGAAGGTTACCTCTTGCAGTCATGTATAAATGATAAAGTATGTCTTTGACCTGTTATATAGAGCAGATTGGAAGAACAACTACTATTGTATCAATTTAACACCATAAAGCTAATCATCGTAATATTTCTATTATGCAATCTGTATGCAGCAATCAAAACCACCAAATGTTCTTAGCAAAGAAACATATCAGACCTCCAAGTTTATCAATTAAAATTTTCCATTGCCATATCTGAAGCTGGCTCTATTTTTTTTCAAAATAAGAAGGCTATACATTGGTTCAAAGACCACTTGACATTTACTATATAATTATGTAAAAGTTGGTGATCATCAAATTATCTCTCCTAATCCACAGAATCTATCTCCTCCTTTATTACTCTCAAGCAAAATGATAAAGAAATTTACACAACCAATGGAATTTCTGGTCCCAGAATCATAAATTAAGAAATTCATGATTACCAAATAGTTGTACGATGAAAGAGCCATTTCTTAGAGCAGCAAATTACTAACCTCCTCTTTCATCATGTTGGACTCCTTGGCAGCTGACCATGCTTTGGTGATCATCAGCACCAATGCTGAATCAAGTTGATTTTTCTCGGCCAGACTGTCTATTTTTCTGCAAGCAGCATCTACAGAAGGTGAATTGATAATATCTTGGAACTTCAACTCTGCAGCATTCAGTGCTTCAATGCTCTCAGTTGTTGTATCATAGGCTTGAACAGCAGCCACGCACAATTTTCCAAGCTTTGCTATATCTGATCAGACAAAAATAAGGGAACATTCACCCTCTGTCCAAGATATCATGATGAGCAAGACAAAGATTGGACAATTTAGGCAAAGACAGGTTTAGTGGCCCTGTGACGAGTCAAGGTAAAATAGACCCTGTGGAAGCTTTCCAACATATGTACAAAGAATCACACAGTAATTAGAAATGATTCAAATGAAAAACTGCTGCTTTATATCAGCAGTAAATGCTTGTAATTAAGAGTAAAGAATTTTTAAGGTCAGCTAGCTTATTCTTCTATGGTTCAAGAGTACAGGTGTTTGCAAAGCTGGAAAGGAAATCGACATCTCGATCCTTCATAATCCTCTAGGTTGTTATAAAAATAATAAAATAACAATAGATTATAGATCCACAGTGCAGGTTTGTTACCTCAAAGCTTTTACAAAATGTAATTCATATTGTTTATCCAGACTTCTGCTCCAGCAACAGTTAAGAAATAAGATTCATCTCCAGCAAGAATTAGGTTTTAAGGAAAATTATTTACTCTTTTGAGTCAATGAAATTGTTTTGACAGAAACACATGAGTGGTGGAGTCACTCTTCTAACAAGGTTTGACAATTAACAAAGTCAATCAGTCTCACCATCTTGTTTGGCTGGATCATTGTAATACGATTCTGCTACAGTGTGAAGATGCTCAAAAAATTCTTGAGTGAAATCCTTACGACGCCTGGAAACTATTTGACTTACTTCTGATGGTGCTGCCTTGATCACTTCAAGAAGTTCATTGTGTCTTTGCACATCTTCATCAATCTGAGGAAGAGAAACTCTCAACAAATCATCGAAACAGATGCAACAAGAACCAAACCAAACCAAAAAGCATAACATACGAGAATAAGAGACATGCAAACATCAATGCTGCCATTGCGAAATTAAATATTTAAGTTGCTCAAACAACCTCTTTCAGCTTCCTTCCAAGCCGGAGAAGCTTGTGCTTCATTTCAGGATCCACCTCAGCGTCTGCTCGGTCCTGACAACGCTTGAAGAAATTAGACCTTAGGTTGTTCCATTCCTTGCTGAAAACGAGCAACCTTCTCCAGTCAGTCGGTGTAGGCTTGTCAACCATGAAAACCTCAATGAGCTTGTCACATACTCGGATCATTTTACCATCATCCAAGCTCTTAGAACCATCTTTTTCATCCCTCTTTTCACCATCCATCACGGAATCCTCACGAATACTAGCAGGCTCATTAGAATCATGATATACGGCACTTACATCACGAGCAACAGCAGCAAGGGAGGACTTTCGCAGCCTCACCGGATTAACCAGCAAAGGACAACCTAATAATGACAACATAATTTTAGTCATTCACCTGACTGACCTCCTCTTGAGTTATTATTTTCCATTGGTGTTCAACATAAATATCACGAAATTTGCAAACAACGTATCATCAAAAATTAAATTCTTACCCTCATTAGGAGCTTGTTCGCTTAGTTGGTATTACTAAAACAATATGTTCAATTTTAACGGACAAAATTCGTAATACGACTTGTTTCATGTATTTTTCCAGAGCAAAACTTCAAGGAAATATATAAAGATCGGAACTTACATTTAAATTTATGAGAGGAAAATAAAATTGGAACTGAGCTACTGATGGAAGAGACAGGTGCCCGAGCTCGAAAATTTATGAGAGGGAGAAAGCAAGAGCCTTGGGAAGCCACACGCGCCAACTCCATTAGAAAGCACTGCTGAACATTTACCAGAAAGCTCGTAATATTTTCTGGGAGGGTTTTTGCAAAAATATCAGCATTTCTCTCGAAGTTTCATAAAATTAAAAGTGACTCCAACACGATGTCGTATCTTTGTGAATGGATGGAGGGTAATTTTTAAAAACCTCCCCTGAGGTTTGAGCTTGTTGTAAGTAGATAGTAAAAATTTATTTATTTATAAAAAATTTCCTATCGTCAGTTAACTTTAATATTGACCGTTAGTTGACTGTGCAAAGATAATATTACCCTTAATAACAGTTTGTAGACAGAAATAACTAAAAAAAATAATTAAAATTATTGGTTATTTTATCCTCTTTAAATTATTGATATTTTTTTAAAGTCCCTACAAGAAAGATAAAATTAAAAATTTGAAAAATTCTTTTTAAATTATTGATATTTTCTTAAAGTTCCTACAAAAAAGATAAAATTAAAAACTTAAAAATGAAATAGTTATAATCTTTACCTATGATATTGTAAATCTTTGAAATTGACAAGGATAAAATTGTTAAAAAATAGGATTTGTGCTTTTCGCACCAATAATTTTAATTTTTTTTTAGTTATTTCCGTCTACAAATTATTGTTAAGGATAATATTATTTTTGCACAGTCAACTAACGGTCAATGTTAAAGTTGAGTGACGGTATGAAATTTTTTATAAATAAATAAATTCTCACCATCTACTTGCAACAAGCCCAAATCTAAGAGATTTTTAAAAATTACCCAATGGATGGATGATCAGCGTTTTTATTAGACAACACCCTGTGGTTCGTCATTATTTCACAATAGGCACACACATGACACATCCCCTCTTAAGTCTTAACACTCTATTTTAAAGAGGTAATTTTTTAACTTATTTTTTCGATGACCTTCGGTTAGGACTTTGACTTCGGATATTTATTAATGTCCAACCCTTTTAGTTACCTTTTATTTATAAGATTGATATTACATGAAACATTTATTAAGACTCAATCTTAAATTTCAGCGATATGACTGAAGTTTTTAAATATAAAATAAATTATATCTAATCTTATTTAAAAAATAATTTATCTTAAATCATTTTATATATATCTACTCTCATTCTCACACTAACGCTTGCGGAATTTAAATCTTCATATATTTTTTTTAAGGAACAAAAGAGAAAAATATCTTATCTATTGATTAACTATTTTTATAATAATAGAAATATAAATCTTAAAAAATATTCATTAGAATAATTGTGTCAATATACATTGATTAAAATTGCTAAGGAAATTCTACCAAAGGTCACAAAAATAAAAATAGGATTGTCAAGTGAAAGCGTATGTTTGGTTGAAATCGTGAAAAAGGAGGTACTTGTAAGTTAACTTTGCAGCCAGATGATTAACGTTCTTCTTGTTTGTGGCTAAATTATTTGAGGATGTGAGAATACAGCTGTTAAGGCTTGTGTTCATATTCTGGCATTTTTGACAAATCTAAATATGATATTTCCAAATCTAATGGCGAATTACTGATAATTTCCTGAACGTCAGGCAGGACAGTTTAGTCTTTTCGTTTAAAGTTGATGCCGAACATGAGTGACGCTTTAATTATCAAAAGCCCGCTGGAGCGATTAGTGAGGCGGGGCGTAGTCTTCTCCATCATCAAAACCGATTGCTTTATTTTTCGCGGGAATTTTGAAACAAACAGGCGATGCTATCTTTAACTTTGTTTTCTTCACAGTTCTCTCTTTTTCAACAATCTTCTCTTCTCAACATTCAACCGCTACAATCTCCGAAACACAGCTCGAAAACAATCAACAGTAATTATCAGAAAAATCCCAATGATTGTCGATGCTTTTATAGGGAGACCACAAATTCCCACACCAATTTCCACAAATCAAGCGATGATTTTAGTTTGCAAGATAACGCAGATGCCGAATCTTCGCACGCACCCTCGGTGAGTCAGAGCGTCGACTCCAACCTGCTTGCGATTTGGCTTCGGTCATGTAACACCGTAAAACAAGTCAAAAGAATACATGCAATTGTTTTAAAGTCTTTGAGAAAGTCGGTCTTGTATGTTGATAATAATTTGATCAGTGTGTATGTGAAATTAGGGAAGCTAGTTCAAGCGAGAAAAGTGTTTGACAAAATGTCTGAGAGAAATGTTGTTAGTTGGACTGCGATGGTTAATGGTTATTCGAGATTTGGTTTTGTTGACGAGGCTTTTATGCTTTTTAGTGAATCCATTAGAACTGGCGTTCGGGGAAATGAGAAGATGTTTGTGTGTGTAATGAATCTGTGCGGTACGAGATTAGATTTTGAGCTTGGAAGACAAATTCATGCTTCTATTTTGAAATGTCATTGTAGAAACTTGATTGTTGATAGTGCAATTCTGCATTTTTATGCGCAATTTGGTGACTTTTCTAGTGCTTTTTGTGCATTTGATGGAATGTCAGAGAGGGATGTTGTTTCTTGGACAGCAATGATAACTGCCTGCTCGCAACAAGCGCGAGGGGATGAAGCAATTTTTATGTTTTCACGAATGTTAAGCGAGGGATTTTTGCCTAATGAGTTTACTGTATGTAGCGTTCTGAAGGCTTGTGGAGAGGAACGGGCGTTAAAATTGGGAAGACAGTTGCATGCAGCCATAGTTAAGAAGCTGTATAAGGATGATGTTTTCATTCGTACTTCCTTGGTGGATATGTATGCAAAGTGTGGGGAGATTTTGGACTCTAGAAGAGTATTTGATGAAATGGGAAATAGAAACACAGTTACATGGACTTCAATAATATCAGGATATGCTCGAGAGGGGCTTGGTGAGGAGGCTATAGGCCTTTTTCGAGTTATGAAGAGACGAAAAATACATGCTAATAACTTGACCATTGTTAGCATCCTTAAGGCTTGTGGATTGATTGGGGCTTTTCAGCTGGGGAAGGAAGTTCATGCTCAAATAATCAAGAATTTTATCCAAAGCAATGAACACATAGGAAGTACTCTTGTGTGGTTTTACTGTAAAAATGGGGAATTCCCAGTTGCATCCAAGGTCCTCCAACAGATGCCTCTTAGAGATGTGGTCTCATGGACTGCCATAATTTCTGGTTATGCATGTCTTGGTCACGAGTCTGAGGCTCTTGATTTCTTGAAAGATATGTTGGAGGAAGGCGTGGAGCCAAACCCATTCACTTATTCATCGGCTCTAAAAGCATGTGCTAAGCTAGAAAATGTTTCGCAGGGGATGTTGATCCACTCCTCTGTAAAAAAGACCACATCATTGTCTAATGTGTATGTTGGCAGCGCTTTAATTAATATGTATGCTAAATGTGGATATATTTCGGAGGCATCTCAAGTTTTCGACAGTATGCCAGAACGTAATTTGTTCACTTGGAAGTCTATGACTGTCGGTTATGCAAGGAATGGGCTATGCCAGGAGGCGTTGAAGCTCATGTATCGGATGCAAGCAGAAGGTTTTGAGGTAGATGATTACATCCTTATGACTGTTTATAATGCATGTGGAGATATCGAGTGGAACGCAGAGTCTTTATCTGGGTATTGCTTGCAGTCTTCTTGACCTTTGCCTAATTACAAGATTGCGAGTATTAAGTGGGTGGCTTGGCCAGATCACAGATATATAACATCTAAGGTGTAAATGTATATCACATGGATAACAGGAAACATGAGTGTTGGTCACTGTGAGCTCAACGTCACAGAGAAAGTTATTGAAATAGGACGTAAACGATAACGGACCGAGTCTTTTGGCCTTGTTTGTGACGGCTTGGATCCTGCAATGTAACAAAAAGCTTTGGGATCATATGAAAATAGTGCGATACTAATACATGTTCAGTGTATCAGCCATGTATATGTACATTCATCTTACCAAGTAATTCATAATCATATACACCAGCTTTCAAACCTTGCATTTGGTACGATTATTCCCGTATCAAAAGTTTATAGTTAATATTAAATAATAAAATAAAAAGACTGTTATAAAAAAGCAAATTTAAAAAGTATCAACAAGAAACACCGTTAAGACTTGACCTACGGTTCACAGGATCCTTGTAAGTGAGACGGAAAAGATGGTCAAGAAATATAGGCGTTATGTCGTACTAAACATTAAACAGGCGTGCAGGAGTGGCAAATTCGTAATAATGGGAAACGGGTACGGGTAGTTTGACTAGTTTTGAGTAAAAGTCCAAAGATTGGGTCCACTGATTGTCCAAAAAAGTCTAATCCAAATTCATACAATCGCAGCCCACGGACTTCCCGCTTCTCCCGCTATAAATTTCATGTTAGTTTCATCCAGTCCTCACAAAATCACAAAAGCCAAAGAAGGAAAAGAAATCTTCTAACTTACATTTATTGGCAATTTTCAACTCTCGTGAGATTTTCCACATCTCAATCCCCGCAATCAATCGCTACACTCTTCAGATCTGTAAGTTGTTATCCTTTTATGTGATTTTTTTTTTTAATTTAACTGAGAAAGGAAGTTGTTTTTTATATATCGCCTTTTTTTTTTTGAGTCTATCTGATGAGATTGATTTCACTAATCTATGATTTTTATCGTATTAATCTGATTGATGATGTTAGAGAGAAAAGCCAAGAAAATAAAGACAAATTATATTTTGATTTTTGAGGTCCGTGCAGCGCGTATTAAGCCTGAAAAGAATAGGCGTTTGGCAGTGCCGGTGTTTTTCTGTTATAATTTATACATTAATCTATTTATGAATTTTGCTGTGTTCTTCTTTTTAATCTTTATTTATTGCTAAGTTCGGTTTTCTTTGCTTCTTTGCATTTGTTTGATTGCTTGCTGGCTCACTGTGAAAACCCGAATGTATCTGAAATCTGTCTAACCTTTTTTATTGCTCAGATTTTTATTTATTTTTTAATGTTTATTTATTGCTAACCTTCTTTGCAGTTTTAGATATTTACAGAAGAGTTCTTACAATTTTTTTTTGAATTTATATTCTATGAAATTGATGAGTTATTGCAGAGATTTAATTGATAAGTTATTGTTGCCAGATTGGATTGCTGAGTACCAACGTTGGTCTAAGAACTTGCAAATGGTAAAGTTTATTTAATGTGCACGTTGAAGTTTTCATATATGACCTGGTTTATTGTTATGAACCAGCTTATAATCCTGTTTGGTTTTATATCGTCCGAGTAACTTTTAATCTCTTGCAGGAGTCTAACCAACTCCGTGAATCCATTTTTTGAGTGCAAGAAGAATAAATTTAATAGTCATGCGTATATAAGTTGGATCGGAAACTTATAGTTTTCTTGAACTATGGAAAAGGGAAGCACTGCTGAGAAGAATATTATAAGTTTTCCAACAGCTGAAAAGTTGGAGGGAAATACACTAGACTTTCAAATAAAAGATCAACCATTAGAGGAGTCGATGTCTCTAAACATCAGCAATGATAACTTCGGGGACAATAATAATAATGAACAAGATGACTTGGGTGACAAGATCAATGAGAGTAGTGATGTAGATTCTAAAGCTCAAGCAGAGAAGCTAGATATTAATTTTGAACATGATGACTTGGCAATGATGGATAAGAGCAGGGATTTAGAATCTAAAACTTCTGAATTGGGGAGTAGGAATTTTGAATCTAAAGCTGCTGAAAGTGTTGATGTGGGCAAAATGGATGAGAGTGGGCATTTAGAATCTAAAACTGCCGAATGTGATGATGTTGGCAAGAGTGATGAGAATAGGGATTCAGAATCTAAAGCTGCTGAATGTGCTGATGTGGGCAAAATGGATAAGAGTAGGGATTTGGAATTTAAAGCTGCAGAATGTCTTGATGTGGGCAAGATCGATGAGAATAAGGATTTAGAATATAAAGCTGCTGAAGGTGTTGAAATGGGCATGATGGATGAGAGTAAGGATTTAGAATCTAAAGCTGCCGAATGCATTGACTTGAGCAAGATGAGTAAAGATTTCAAATCTAAAGCTACAGAATGTGTTGACTTGGGCCACATCGATGAGAGTAGAGATATAGAATCTAAAGGTGCAGGAGAAAAGTTAGACTGTAAGAATGAACGAGGTGAATCTAGAGATGCTGACAGGGTAATTGTGGCAGGTGTTTTGGATTCTACAGCTCAAGTAGAAAGAGATCAGGAAACTATTGGTGAGGAGGAGAGGGAGCCAGAACCTGTCTTTGATGGAACAGAGGTTCCTGGGATGGAAGCTAATAGGAGTACATCAACGCGTTCTCTGGAGCTTGATCTAGGAGCTGAGGGATCTGTGTGGCCAGAGAAGGCGGCAGCACTAAAGAACTTTGTCAAGGAGAAGGGCTCTGGTGCAGTTGCTAATGTTATGCGCCGTCTTTCGGGGAAAAAGGATGAAACTGGACAGGATGTCTCCATTGATGAAGATAATGTGGCTTCAGGTTCTGGTAAAGATAGTGAAGCTGTTGAAGCCTCTAAAAGAATGGCAGAAAGATATTCATGGAATCCCTTAAACTATATCAAGATGTCATCTGATGTTGATTCAGAAAACAGAACTGAGCAGAGGCAAGAAGTTGTCAAAGAACCACCACAACCTTTAGTCATGAAAGGAAGAGTTATACTGTACGCGAGGTTAGGTTGCCAGGAATCCCGAGAAGTTAGATTATTTTTGTATTGGAAAAGACTCAGATATGTCGAGATCAACATTGATGTCTACCCCAGTAGAAAGATGGAGTTAGAGAAGTTTGCAGGGTCATCTGCTGTCCCTAAGGTGTTCTTTAATGAAATCCTAATGGGTGGCTTGAGTGAGCTTAAGGCCTTGGATGAATCTGGCAAGCTTGACGAGAAGATTGAGTATCTAATTACTGAAGCACCACCATTTGAAGCTCCATTACCGCCTCTTTCCGGTGAAGATGACTTGTCTAGTAGTGGTGCCATTGATGAACTAGCGCTTATTGTTCTTAAAATGAAAGAAAACGTTGTTGTTAAGGACCGATTTTACAAGATGCGCAGGTTCACCAACTGTTTTCTAGGTTCAGAAGCTGTGAATTTCTTATCAGAGGACCAATATCTGGAAAGAGAGGAGGTCAGTTGCATAATCTTATTCTCTTTTTATTTTGTCTTCTTCAATTGGGGGAAAATTAGGTCAGTTTCTGGTGAAAGTGGTTAACGTCTTCTGTTATCTGGTTTGTCTCATTTGTTGTCCTTGGGTTTAATACTTCTTATGCTGTTTTTTTTTTAATAATAATAACAGGCTGTGGAATTTGGGCGAAAGCTTGCAAGCAAACTTTTCTTCCGACACGTGCTTGAGTGAGTTCATTGAAATATTTTTTTTAAGTATCTATATATCATTTCAGTGTCATATTATTCTTCCACAATTAATAATCCTTCTCATTCTGTTCATCTGATGCTTCTTAACTAGTGAGAACCTATTCGAAGATGGAAATCACTTATATCGGTTTTTGGACCATGATCCTTTAGTGTCATCACAATGCCACAACATCCCGAGGGGTATAATCGATGCAAAACCCAAGCCCATATCAGAAATTGCATTAAGGCTGAGATTCTTGTCCTATGCAATCTTTGAAGCGTATTTATCAGAAGATGGAAGGCATGTTGATTACAGAACTATTCATGGAAGTGAAGAATTTGCAAGGTTTAAATGCCTCCTAATTGCGCAAAATTAGTTTAGTATCTTCATTTGCATTTTTGTGTTTTTATAGTCAAGCTGTTGAAGCTGTTACCCTAGCTATGCCATTTTATATTGTTGTAGGTATCTGAGAACAGTTCAGGAGCTCCAAAGAGTAGAATTGCAAGATATGCCAAGGGAGGAAATGCTGGCATTCTTCATAAATCTTTACAATATGATGGCCATACATGCAATATTAGTGTGCGGTCATCCCGTTGGAGCACTTGAACGAAGGAAGTTCTTTGGAGACTTCAAGTATGTCATTGGTGGGTACACATACTCACTTTCAGCAATTCAAAATGGCATATTAAGGGGCAATCAGCGGCCGCCATACAATCTCATGAAGCCATTTGGTGCAAAAGATAAACGTTCACAGGTAAGTTGGCTATTCTATTAGTCTTTATCTTTGGCAGTTATGTTGTATTTCATGAATGAAGCACACTTCTCTCAATCAAAGGAAGGTCTCTATCACTCATAGGGCCTGTCACTTCCATGTTCTCTGACAATCACACGAATTTAGTAGCCATTACCTTTGGACCTGCATTTTCAACCTGCTTTATTCTTCCTTTGTTTGTATATTTTAATTGTGTGAATCTTTTTCCCATGAGTAGGCAAACAGTTTATCAGCATCTTTTCTCAACTACGGGCTGTCATTATGATCATCTTGCTCATAGAAGTAATGTTCTGATCAGGTTTTTCCTATTTGCAATTCTTATCAGGTGGCACTTCCCTACCCGGAGCCTTCAACTCACTTTGCACTGGTTTGTGGTACCCGATCCAGCCCTGCTCTTCGATGCTACTCACCTGGGAACATTGATAAAGAGTTGATGAAGGCAGCCCGTAGCTTTCTGAGAGGTGGAGGACTTGTGATTGATTTGCATGCCAAGGTTGCAACAATGAGTATGGTCCTTAAATGGTAATCTCTCCCACTGTAACTCCTTTTATGCATTCCCCAATAGAACTTTAATTTATAATCTCACCATTTCATCTCTCTCTCTCTCTCTCTCTCTCATGCATTCAAACACGTGGATGGTGCATTCAAGCACATGAGAGAAAAATGTAAATCAATCAATGTAGACATATCACCATTAATTCCTTGAATGAAATCAGGACTTTGCATTGAACAGAAGTAGGATGATGCACTTGTAACTTTAAAATTAGTGCTGAATGGCAGAAGAAGACGTGATGGTTAGATTTAGGCCATTACTTACTGTTGTTTAGTTAAATTGTCTTCTAAGTTTATGCACAGGTATAGTGTGGATTTTGGAAAGAACGAGGTGGAAGTACTGAAGCATGCATCAAATTACCTGGAGCCAACCGACTCTGAAGCTCTACTGGAGGCACTTGCAAATTCTCAGTTGAAGGTGACATATCAGCCTTATGATTGGGGATTGAACATCTAGTGTTAGCTTTAGCTTCTAGAAATACCGTTCACAAATGCATACTGCTTCCCTTATTTTTGAAAGTTGTTACAAGGGAAGTGTTAGATTTTTATGTTGCTAAACCTTCAATAATGTACAGATCCATATATCTGCCAAACAACAGCTTTTACAGATTTTGTAATTCCTCTTTGTTCTTATTAGTTAAAATTTAAAGGATGTGTTTGACACACTATGTCAATTATGTTGCATTATAGTGTATTGTATTAGGATGCATTGCCTTAAGTTATAATGCAATGTTTATGTTTGTTTTAGTATTAAATTGTCTCATAAAAAATAATATTGGTTTATATTAATGTTAAAATCAAATTAATATTATTTAAATTATTAATATTTAGGGTTTTATTATTAACTTTTAAATTAATTATTAAATAATAATTTCAATATATTAATTTTTATAATAAAAATTGATTTACATGTTCCAATTTATGATATATTGGGCATAAAGAAGCCGTTGCGACGTGCTCCGAAGGTAATTTCAGTCTTTTGGCATCCTCCTCTAATTCCTTGGGTTAAAATTAATACGGATGGCCTTGCTAAAGGAAATCCGGGAGAGGCAGCTTGTGCTGCTGTTTTCAGGGGATTTAATGGGGCCTTTAAAGGATGCTTCGCAATGCCTTTAAGCCTTCATTCTTCATTTTATGCTGAAATATTTGGTATCATTGTGGCTATTGAAGAAGCAGCTAATAGAGGGTGGCAATATGTTTGGTTAAAGAGCGACTCTACTGCTGCTCTGTCTTGTCTCCAAAATCATAGATTTGCTCCTCCATGGTGCATCCGTAATAGATGGATTAATTGTCGTAGTTTGATTAAAAATATGGTTTTTAGATGCTCCCATATTTTTCGAGAAGGAAATTCTGTAATGGATTGCTTGGCTAACTTGAGTTTATTTTGTTCCATGTATATTTGGTGGGATGAACCACCAATGACTATTAGAAAAAATTTATTTGACGATGCTTGGGGCTATTCTAAGTATCGTTTTATAGTTTAATCTCTTATTCATGAGAACTTTGTATCTCTTCCTGTTTTTTTTTATTTTTAATATATTTCCAGATTTATTAAAAATAATAATAATAATAATTGATTTAATAATATGCGTATTAAATAATAAAATTTTAAAATATTATGCTATATTAATAATAATATTGTATTATAGTTTAATTTATTTCTATATAGTAGTTATTACTATATAGTATAATTTAATATTATATTGTAAAATCATAATACTAGATAATTATATATATTATATTATAAAAATATAATATTACATTATAAATTTATTTTCAAATTTAGCATTTTAGTAAATAATAAATGATTAAATATAATTAAAATATTTTTTTACATATTTCAAGTTAAATAATTAAAATGATTTTATGTAATGAAAGTAAAATAATTTATTATCATTTATTTATTAAATATTTAGTCTTATAATATTATCATTTAAATATAAATTAATAATTTATTAAGTAATAAAAGTTAAATTGTTATATTTAAAATATAAATAATATTTTAATGCAATACAACTTACAATGGGTTTATTTTATGCATGTTTCATTATATTAACTATTTTTTTAATACATTACAATGCAATAGAAAATAATAATTAAATATAGATTAGTATAAGAATAGTATTTCAATGTACCCAAAAAATTTTACATGGTTTACCCCGTACTATGTCGGCTGTTTATTTAACTCTTTCAATTTGCACAAACTACTAACAATATATGTTAAATGGTAATTAATAGACAAGAAATACACTCCCACCCCAAAAAACACGTCCAAGCTTCGTGATCTGAG